>NC_034590.1:167931296-168013078 GCF_900095145.1 Mus pahari
TCTGGTTCTGTAGTTAGATCTGGTTCTGTAGTTAGATCTGGTTCTGTAGTTAGATCTGGTTCTGTAGTTAGATCTGGTTCTGTTTGTGCTGTGGTTTTCCTTCTTTGGTGGTGCAGCACTTCCCTTTATGAAGGTCCAGCACCTGAGTGCCTGATTCCACTATGGTCTGTTGCCCACTCAGTCTCTGAGCCTTCAAACAATTCAAGTTCCCTGTTTCCTCCATACTTTGGTACTGTTTTGTTTCTCTCCATGATGCCAAGGTCTTTCTGTTTTCTGACAAGGTGCATTGGAGGACGTTGGAAGAGTGACAGCTGAGAACAAGATTGTGACAGACAGAAATGCCCTGATCCCCAAAGTGCTGACTTTGAATGTGGGTGATGAGTTCTGTGGCGTGGTTGCCCACATCCAGACACCAGAGGACTTTTTTTGTCAGCAGCTGCAGAGCGGCCGTGAGTCAGTTTTCTTAGTTTGTTGTGTCGCCAGAAAGTGTTCCATGAGACTCGGCATGCCCCTCTGAAGACAAGAAATGACATTTCTGTGTCTGAGACGTGCTTTGTGTCCACAGACAAGCTTGCGGAGCTTCAGGAATCCCTCAGTGAATACTGTGGCCATGTGACTCCACGCTCTGACTTCTATCCAACCATTGGGGACGTGTGCTGTGCTCAGTTCTCAGGTGAAGATGGTTTTACATACAATTGAGTAAAGCCCCAAGTCTTTGATTCACACCAAGTAGCCCCACTAGGCAGCCCCACTTGGCCTTGAGTGTTAACCTGCACCAGTGATGCCCTAAACAAGTCCAGTCAAACTAGATAGCAGTGTGGTGTATGCTTCCTTGTATGCTTCCTTTAGGGCAGAGCGCTCGCATCACAAGCCTGCATGTACAGTTTCTGTCGGTCCCTTACTGTTATATGGAGATATGGACCCTGACAGGCGTGTGGGCTGTAGAACCTTGCACTCCCTTCTTTGTGAGCTTCGTTTGAGGCCCAGTCCAGTCATGACTCACCTCTGTCACTCCACAAGTTTTACTTTGTAAAAGCCTAGTTGTGTTACTGTTGCCTTAAGGGCAGCCCTGCTAGCTCACTCAAGAGCCAGCAGCTCAGGACCCACCAGTGCCTTCACTCCTGTAATTACATAGCCCACTGTTCTAGAAGTAGCCTTACTGGTACCTTAGCAAATAATCAATGTACCGTGGAGATTCGTGTGGTTAGCACATGTTCTCACCCTGCTGAGCTACCTACTAGCTATCTGTTGGAGAAACAAGTCATAAATATATACTTACATGATGTGCTGCGGCATGGTGCTTAATCTTCATTATCAGCTTGATTAGATCTCACACCAGGGAGTAACCTCTCTGCCGCACAGTGCCCCAACCTGAACCCATGAACAAAATCGATCTTTCTTCCTTTGAGTTCTTTATCAGGGTATTTGGTTGTGGGGGACGGGGCGGAAAGTGAAGCAGTTACTAAGCTGAGCACAGTGGTCCTGCTTTGGGAATGTGAGGCTTCTGGCAGTCTTTCGTGAGCACGCATGCTGAGTATTTGGTATTGTGGCAGAATGTACATATGGCCACCTCCAATTGGGGAGCACTTATGCAAGCCATAGAGTGTCTGAGACACCTTTCTCCTTGTTTCAGAGGATGATCAGTGGTACCGCGCCTCGGTTCTGGCCTACGCTTCTGAAGAATCTGTCCTGGTTGGATATGTCGATTATGGAAATTTTGAGATTCTTAGTTTGAAAAGACTTTGTCCCATAATTCCAAAGTTGTTGGATTTGCCGATGCAAGCTCTAAATTGTGTGCTGGCAGGTATGAAATGCTGTGGGCCTCTCATTTCTCAGCTATCACAACATGAGAATAGACATGTGAGCATGTGTGTGGTGTAGATACCTGCATGTTGGGCTCTCCCAAGGCTTGGAGGTCACCATGTAGGTGCCTTGTCCATAGCATCACGGGCTTCTTCCTGCAACAATAAATTGTCTTCAGTGAGGTTTGAAGTTCTACCATTATTGCAGATTATATCTGATATCAGACAGTTCAAAGTTTTGACACTGATGTTCTGTTAATTATTTGGGCTGCATATGTATTCTTTACAAGATCTCCTTGGATGCATTGCAAGACAGTACTGCAGAATAAGCTCCATAGGGTGCGTTCCCCAGGTGATAAGGTGCCAGGAATATGCGTCTTGTTATATCTGTGGGACATACTGTCTCCTCTTTTGTGAAAGGGGTTGAGCTCACTTGTGCACTCCCTCAGGAGAGAGTAAATCCTGTTATACACTTAAACTCAAGAGACACTGAAATAGCACTCGCCGGTGGACTTTTCCACATCTCATCACTCCCTTCCCTGGGAGAAGCTGAGCTTTGCTCTTCTTCGGCGGTGAGGGTGTAGTGGGGGAAGCATGGGCCTAGGTTGCTTCAGCTTCAGTTTCTATACTGACTTTAGCCTATGCCTTTGAATTATTGGCAAAATTGATTTGTATTTAAGAAAAACAAAAGAAAACCCCACAAAACTTCACATCAATATGTAAAGCCAGTATTTCTTCCTGGATTGTTTATACTTTTATGATTAATCATTTCATTGAGGTATAATTTAGACATTGTAGGAGTTCTTGTTTTAGGTACAGAATTCAGTATGGTTTTTTGTTTATTTATTTTTATTCTTTTAGTAAACTTAGGTAGGTTGTACATGCTAACTAGCATCTGTCTGGGGACACCCCATCATACCTTAGAGAGCTCATGTATGTTTTATAGGTCAGCCTGTTCCAGGAAATGGCTAATCTTTCTTTCTCTATAGATTTGGCTTTCGGGACATTTTCTATCAGTGGAGTTATGGTGGTTTTATTTGTTTGTTTGTTTTACATTGAGGTCCTGAAGTATTTTTAATTTGACTATTTTTCATGTTTATACAATCTTGATGCTCAGATGGGACATTTTGGTTCCAGTGTTTGGCATAGATTTGGTTTTGAGGAAACCTTTATTGTTTTTGAGGAAACTTTGAAGAAATGAAGCTAAATGTGTAAATGCTTGTTTTAGGAATTATTTTAACATCCTTGTAACGATTGTTTGATAGGTGTGAAGCCTTCATTAGGGATTTGGACTCCAGAAGCTGTTTGTGTCATGAAAGAGACTGTACAGAACAGGATGGTCACAGTGAGAGTGGTGGGCATGCTGGGGACCAGGGCCCTGGTGGAGCTCCTCGACAAGTCAGCGGCCCTTCACATCAGTGCTTCTAAAGCTCTCATAGACTCGGGCTTTGCCATCGAGGAAAAGGACATAATGGCAGATAAAGACAGCAGTATACACATGGCCAGTGGTAAGTTGGCTGAGTCCAAGAGTGCATGCATGGGTGAGGATTTCAGGGCAACTGGTGTTTTGGGTGCCTTTTTACCTTTTTAATTGAACAGTCATATCAAGTTATATAAACGTCGATGTGTGTTGAAAGTTTGATTAGTCAGAAATGTGTGACACTCAAATGATCAGGCTAATTGCAATCCTGAATTTTAGGTTCACTTTCCTATAAAGACACCAGAATGTCAGTGGAAATTGAACTGTCCTAGATCCTCCACAGCCCTGCCAGTGAAATCCCTCCCCTCACAAACTGTCTCCTCCTTGTGAAAAACATTTGGTTATTTTCACAGTTCCCTTGACCATAGAAGGACCAGCAGAGGCATTGGAGTGGACGTGGGTGGAGTTCACTGTTGACGAGACAGTGGATGTGGTGGTCTGCATGATGTACAGTCCTGGGGAGTTCTATTGCCACTTTCTTAAAGACGACGGTAAGCTGGCTTGATGAGTTGTTGGTTCTGGAGCGTGTGTTACCATGTGCCACAAGAGCTCTTTGCAAGCAGCCATGCAGACGGACTTGATGGCACTTAGTTTCCATTATTGTCTTATGGCCATTTTAGATATCACGGCATATCACCTAACATCATTGTTGGAAATTAAGTCTGTCTGTTGATCTGATGGACTGTTACATTTATAGAGACCAAATGCTGTATCAAGAGTGCAGTGTAGGGGTCACTGGGAGAGGACAGTGAGTGGGATGTAAAGTGAATACGTGGGGAAAACAAAAGGAGTGCAGTGTAATGGAGGAGTGCAGTTTAATGGTTGTCATAGACCAGCCCTGGTAGTCAGCTCATCAGGAAGAAAAGATGTTAGCCAGCTCCCAGAATGCTCCTGTGCTGCTTCTCCTGTCCTTACCCATGCCGCCTCCTTCAGAAGGAAGTAGAGTCCTGCTGCATTTGATTTTTCCTGGTTTTTGAACCTCTTATGAAACAAAACTATACAATGTATACTTTTAGCTTTGCCTTGGTTACTATTTCTTAACATTGTTACAAGTACTTGGAGCTTGTTTTGTTGTTGTTGCATAATATCCCATTGTAAAGTAAACAGCAGTTTTTAATTCTATTTGGTCTTGGGGCTCTTGGCTACCTTTGCAAAGATGGTACTGTGAACATTGTCTCATCCTAGTGTTCCTGCTGAGTCATGTGTTCCTGCTGAGTCATGTGTTTCTGCTGAGTCATCAGGGCTAGCCAACCTTTTTCTCTTGGGTTCATTTCCCATAATTCTGACAACTGTCACTTTGAGATTTCTATTTGTCCTACTTTCTTACAGTTTATATTTTTTGCACTGTAAAAGTGAACGAGCATTATTGAGTTTAACTTTCCTAGATCCATTTTTTTTCTGCCAGATCAATGCCTTAGACTAGATAACTAAGTCCTTGTCTGACTCTCAAGTTCTGAGATGGATGATGTCTTCATTTAGAATCACCTGGGACATGGACTACTATGTCATGTAGAACAAAACTCAAGGTGTTGGAGAGATGGCTTGGTGGTTAAGACACTTGCTGCTTCTACAGAGGACCCAGGTTTGGTTCTAAGAATCCACATTGTAGCTTACAACCATCTGGAACTCCAGTTCCAGGGAATTGGAATTTGATACCCTCTCCTAACTTCCATTGGCACCAGGCATTCGCATGGTATATGCACATGCAGAACACTCATACATATAACTTAAAAATAAATCTAAAAATAATCACAACTTTAAATTTTCCTTTTATTTATTTTCATAGGTGACTGCCAAGCATATGCTACAAAACTTAACAATAACAGAGTTTAGTAGAAATCAAGACACCCCACCCCTCTCCTCATGGTCCTCAGTTCTTTTTTTCAGAGGCAGAAGCAGCCTGATATGTGTTCCTTCTATGTACATAACTTTCACACTTTTTAATTCCTCTCTTACTATGCTTTTAATGTATATACACTTTGTATTTGTGTAGGTGGTGTGGAGAGTTATATTCCTCACCGAGCTTCTGTGTGGCTAACCTGGGAGACCAGTGCTAGGTTGTGTTAGGGTCCAGTTGCTGCTGTTTTCTGTTCTAGGATACAGTGCAGGATAACCAGCAGGCTCAGGGCTGTTATTTTTTATAGCTACATTGTTGACATCTGTGTGGTTTTATCTTAGTTTAACAGAGGTGTTGATAGAGGTTGCAGTCCTTATATTCTGAGTTTACTCTGATACTGTTCCTTTTTAAAACTTGTGTGGGCATTTGACTGCATGCTGTGCACTACATACACGCAGTGCCTATGTGGACCACAAGAGGGGACCAGATCCCTGGAACAGGAGTTACAGATGGTTGTGAGCCATAGCATGGGCGCTGGGAACTGATGTGGGTCTTCTGCAAGAGCAGCTGGTATACCTAGCCACTGAGTCATGTCTCCAGCCCTGAAATCACATCCTTGTGACAAACTGCCGTTGCAGTGATATGTCAGTGGGGACTGTGCTTAGGAGAGTCCAGGCGTTCTGTGTGAAGCTAACCAGAGGCTCCTAATGCTCTTGCATGTTTGTGTCATCCATTTTCCTCAGCGCGCCCTTGCTCATCTGAAAGCAAAAGGTGTTCCCTAATTAGAATGCCTATTTATGTGACAGCCTTTGCCATAATTCAGAGGAGGTCGCTTGCCTCTGACTTGTATAGCTGCTTGGGTCCCTTTTTTGTAGGTGCCAAAGCCATTTGTGTCTTTGCTGTTTGTTCTCAGTAGCTTGCTGTCCATCTCTGCTTCCTGCTAGGAGATTGCTGGCTGCTTGTGGTTCTGTACAGTCTTCCATTAGAGATAGCCTCACCTTCCTCTCATTATATTGTGCTGCAGATTTGCCTACAGAACTTCCATCAGATCATTAACTAAACTTAGCATTTAGTAATTATATTTACTTTTTAGGGCAGTATTAACTTCATGGGTTTGTATGAGGTTTACGCCCAAACCTTGTGGTGGCGTACAGATGGTACTGCCAAGCTATGTTGTGCCCAAGAAGTCACTGGTTTTCAGTTTATTAGGAATTTAACTGAATATTGCTGTATTGCCTTAGTAATTTTGTGAAAGAAACAGTATGTGGTGTAGTTACCAGGTGTTTGGGGCGTACTTGAGATTTTCATGGTGAAAATGTTCTCTGACATTAGAAGGAAAGTGTGGTTGATGTTTATCTTTAACAGTCTACGTTCTGTGTGTTGTGTTTTCAGCCTTAAAGAAGCTTGATGACTTGAATAAGTCCTTAGCAGACTATTGTGCGCAAAAGCTGCCCAATGGCTTTAAGGCAGAGATAGGGCGGCCTTGCTGTGCCTTTTTTTCAGGTAAGTTAGACTTGGCGTCAGTGACTGTGTGGATCTTCTTGTCTCCAACATTTAGACCTTGTTCCAGTGCATGTCTTCTTCCCGTTTTAAGCACGTTTTCATAATCAAAATGAGAGGGGCTGTTATGCCTTTTTCCTAAGGAGCCTTGAAGTGATGGTGTCTGGCCTTAGTGCTACATGTCCCACATCTCGGAGCATTTCTGATAGCTTTGGGCTGTTTGTCACATGGCAACACTTTCACCCTTTGTCATTTTACCAAATAACAGCAAAGCCTCTGCCCCTGAGCAGTAAGAATGTCACAGTCACTTTCTACTTCCATGCTGTTTATTGTATAGATTATGAATGGAAATTTTTTATCAGATGTCAGGGTGTGAGACTGTAAGAAGTCTGGGGACATGTTCTAAAAATGGACCTTGGGAATTCTCAATCTAGGGACTTTTGAAGAAAAACTAAAAGTTGTAATCTATAGAAGAGAAAAAATTTATCAACTTTGCTATAGAAAGTGGTTTTTTTCCTAAGAGGAAATATTGAACGTGAAGGAAAAAGAAATGTCAGAGTCTCTGAACTGCTTCCAGGTGACGGCAACTGGTACCGGGCTCTAGTCAAGGAGATCTTACCAAGTGGGAATGTTAAAGTACACTTTGTGGATTACGGGAATGTTGAAGAAGTTACCACAGACCAACTCCAGGCGATATTACCACAGTTCTTACTACTTCCATTTCAGGGGATGCAGTGCTGGCTAGTAGGTAGGTGTCAACAGGAATTTCTCACAACTTGGAGAACCAACATCACATGTGTGCCCTTCTTCAGTTACTTATACACTTGTCTTAACCTTCCAACTGAGCTAGAAAAATCTCACCTCACATTACACAATGTAGGAATGAACTTAGTATTTTGGCCAGAATACTCAGGGTGGTATGAAGGAGTTTCTTTTCTGTAATTTTGGGAGTGAAACGCACAGGCTGTCTAGAAGAGTTCTTGCAGGACTCTGAGATGCTCAGATAGTAGTGGATTCTGGTATTTACTTCTAGTCATTTATTCTAAAGCAACCTGGAAATGGCTGCAAGGAACTCATCCCAGGGCGGTTACTGACAGTCACTTGCAGAGCCTGCCACAGAGGATGACTGTAGTGTGATCTATGTCAGGATGGTGAGTGGCCCTCTTAACAGTGGCTCTGTCACCAGGCCACCTGGGACTGAAGCTGTGCCCAGGCCTTTGCTGTCACCCTGCTGCTGCTAAGATGTGTTACACTCACCCCTGTGATGCGAGGGAGGACAGCAAGTTACAGGATGTGCAGGGCTGCATCACTATGCAGAGAGGGGTGCCAGGGACCAGATCTGCTACACACTGCGACTGCTGGGAGAGCAAGCAGGTTATTTGAGCTGCAAACTTCTGTTTTCCTATCTGGAGAAGAAGAGAAGGCCACACAGAAGCAGCAGGGCTTGGCAGCATGCCTGGGATGTGACATAACACCTCGTTTTTGAGCATGCTTGTTGCTGCCTTGTTCTGCTGAGACCTGGTCTCCGTGGTCAGGATCTGGAACCTAGCAACTGTCCTTGCCTTATCACCTCTTTTGCTGGGATTTCACGCATGTGTCCCCATGCATGTAAACATCTAACAGAGTGTGTATATGTATGCAGACATGTTTCCATTTGCATTCATGATCATGGGAACAACCTGGCACAGAGGCATGGGCAGTAGTGTCAGCTGCTTAGCACTCCTCAGGAGAACCACTTCAGCCTAGGAACCTGGCAACTTGGGCCATACAAGAAACCCTCACTTTAAGACCCCTATTTCTGTGGAAAGTGATCCCAGCTTCTTAACAGTGCCCATGCTGGGGAGCACAGATGTTCCTAAGTCCTGTTTTTGTCTATCTGTCTTTGTGACAATTCTGTTGTGATGAGACACATGACATCACTCAGTCTCTTAATAATGTGCAATGGGTATGCTTGAGGCCTCTGTTTTTATTAAAGACTATATCATCATGTGTTCATCCATGTATGTGTACATACATGTGCATGTATATATGATACATTCATGCAGGCACATGCATGGCATGTCTGCGGTAAGGACAAGAGGACAACTTTTGGGATTCAGTTCTCTCCTTCCACTCTGAGAACCAAAGATCAAATTCAAATGCTCAGGCTGTGGTGGCAAACATGTTCACCTGTGGAACCATCTTACCCCAGATTATTCTTGATCACCCTATGTCATTCCAGTGTGCTTCTTAAGATATGGCCCTCAGACCAGCAGCTTCAAAGTTCCAGACAAGCAGGAACTTGTCTTAAGAACTCAGATTTATAAGTCAGGTGGTGGTGACACACTCCTTCAATCCCAGCACTCGGAAGGCAGAGGCAGGCAGATCTCTGTATGAGTTCCAGGACAGCCTGGAGAAACCCTGTCTCAAGAAAACAAAAACAGAATTCAGATTTATAGTCCCCACTCCAGACTTAAATGAGAAGCTCTGGAGTGAGCCTCCACATCTGTTGAACAGGTGCTGCGGGTAGTCTCAGATGCACAGTCAGGGTTGGAAACCTGCCGAAAGGAAGGGCGGAGATGAGAATCCAGGGGCGCCACCCCTGACTCCCACAGGCTCAGCTGCTCACTCCTGGGCAAGGGAGTCCCTGCCTGCCTCAGAATACAAGGGAGAAAGCCCACATTGCTCAAACCACTGGGAACTCTGCAAAGCTCCTTTCATCCATTGGCAACTTCTTGTTAGTCCCCTCACTGTAGAAGCAGAAGCTCCTCTGTCCCTGGCACAGTGCTGGTCTCATACCCTGAAAGTCTACACTGTGCGTCAGCAGGTACAGGAGCTGTGACTTGGTTTTGAAAGATGTGAGATTTTCTTGACCACATCCTGTGTAACTTTAGAGAAGTTGTAAGCTAAGTATAAGGACCCAGGCCCGCCAACTAGCGACAGAAGCTCATTGCATGCGTAGACTTTTCTGTCATGTTTTGTTTTTTTTTTCTTCTCAGATATACAGCCCCAAAACAAGCATTGGACAAAAGAGGCCACAGCAAGATTTCAAGCATGTGTTGTGGGGCTCAAACTCCAAGCCAGAGTTGTGGAAATCACCGAGAACGGGGTGGGCGTTGAGCTCACCGATCTTTCTACTCCCTATCCTAAAATCATTAGTGATGTTCTCATCACAGAACATTTGGTCTTAAGATGTGGTTCACCACAGGACTCACTGATGAGCAGACCTGCTAATCAACATAACCAAGTCGACAGCCACAGGGTGCAAAGTGATGCCTTTAAACCGTCTGCAGTTCAAGTTCATGTTAGGGACAGCCACAATGTGCAAAGTGATGCCTTTAAACCATCTGCAGTTCAAGTTCATGTTAGCGACAGCCACGGTGTGCAAAGTGATGCCTTTAAACCGTCTGCAGTTCAAGTTCATGTTAGCGACAGCCACAGTGTGCAAGGTGATGCCTTCAAACTGTTTGCAGTTCAAGTTCATGTTAGGGTTTGATTTGCTCTCTAACACTTTAGTTACAGCACACAAATGTGTTTCATTGAAATTTCCATACATGACATTGCTCTTAATTGCCTACACCTGCCATCTCTCATCCTTCCTGGCTGCCTCCTCTGGTCTCCTTCCTGAGTCTATTTCTCTTCTGCCTGCCTGCCTGCCTTCTTTATTACATCCTTTCTTTCCTTTTTAAAAATATATCGTTTATTTTTATTTCGTGTTCATGAATGTTTTGCCTGCATGTATGTCTGAGGTGTCAGAAGTCCTGGAACTGGAGTTAATGTGATTATGAGCTCTAGGCAGGCTCTCACTGTGTAGCCCTGGCTGTTCCAGAGTTTACTGTGTAGACCAGGCTACCTTTAAGTTCACAGAGATCTGCTTCCCAAGTGCTGGGATTAGCGGTATGTACCATCATACCTGGCCCCTCCTCTGCTTTACACACGCGTGTGTGTGTGTATGTGTGTGTGTGTGTGTGTGTGTGTGTTGGGGGTGTTTATAGTAAGTCTAAATTCTGCATGTAAGAGGCTACGGTGGTATTCTTTCCTCTGCTAGTTGCTCTCAAGTGGATGTCACGCAGGGTGAAGGGATGTCACTTTGTTTCTGTGTGGCTCTCCAGCTTCCATATGCATTTTAGGGTTATTTTTTTCTAGTTCTATGAAGAATGTGTTTTTGAATTATGATGAGGATTATGTTGAAACTGTAGAAGGCTTTGAATAGTAAAGTCGTTTCACAGTATTCACTCTGCTGATTCACAGGCATGGGAGGCCTGTGCTGTTTGTTTACCTTTTACATGGACAGAAAGCTCATGGTTTGAGGGGCTACATTGTTACCATGCTGGGGAAGGCACTGTGGCAGGAGTGTGAAGTGGCTGGCCACTTTGTTTTCATAATCAGGAAGCAGACAGGTGAAAGCTGGTGTCTCTCTCAGTTTCTTGAGAGCATTTGTGGAGTCCATTGGATGGACCGCCCTTCACTCAGGTGGCCTCTCCTCAGGTAAACCTCACCAGAAAAGTAGGATTGTTTTCAAACAAACATTCATTTTAGATTTAGTTGTTAGATAAGTATGCATTATACAGATACGTATAATGTAAGGTTTGACCAACTTGAAGGATTACATTAACTTTACTTTAGAAATATTCTGCAGGAGTGCGTCAGCTTGGAGGTCCTGGTATTGAATGACTCTTTGTAACATGCACTTCTGAGTTGAGTAAATGGATTTGTGAAACAGACACCCAACATGGGAACTCTGATGTGTTGATAGTCATTGATGAACAAACTTATTGAATGCATATATTACTGAGGAGAAAAGTTGTGTGTATTTAATGTAATGTATATTTAATGAGCCTGTGCCTCCTATGTTTTCAGCCAGCCCTTCCGCAGAGCAGTGGAAGACAATAGAATTGCCAGTTAACAAGACTATCCCAGCAAATGTACTAGAGATCATAAGCCCAGCCTTGTTCTATGCCATCCCCAGTGAAATGCCAGGTGAGGAGCCATACTGGTGCTGCGTGCCTCTGCTCCTGATCTGTGCAAAGCAGGTCCTTTGGGGAGCTCCGTTGGAAGTGAGGGTGCAAAAAGGAGGGGGATGCTTGTGAAGAAGTGTAATCTAGAAGACAGAGGGTGTGCCCTGTGTTCAGCACCTCTGCAGCAGCAGCCTGGCTGTAGTGTAATCTGTAATGTCCTAGAGCAAAAAGTGCCTCTAATTTTTACATAACTTATTATTTAAAACGCATTATCTATATTGAATTGTATTTATTAAGCTAACCTCCAACTACATAAGTGAGAACCAAACAGAATTATTTCTAGAATTTTATCACTTTAGTAATCAGTTAATAATCATAGTTTGTTTTTTTTTTCATCAGCTTTTTATCTACATAGGTTATTTTTAGGTGAGGGTATGTGTTGGCCTAAGACAGTTTCTCAATACTCAAGCAGCATTTTATGACTGTTTGTATACTCTGAATATGTTGTATGTAATAAGGTGAGCTTAAGGATTACTCTTCCTTCAGCTGCAGTATAGACAGTCACGACAGCCTGAGCTCTGCTTGTCACTTACACAGATTAAAGGTAGTTTTTTTCTGATTTGGGGAAGAAAGTCTAAAAGTGGTAATTTACTATACTTCCTGAGCTGGTAATTTGAAGCAGGTTTTATTCTTCATTGTTGAAGTCGATGTGAACAGACACTCCCAGCGTACCCAGCTGACTCTTCAGCACCACAAGGATGCTTTCACAGACTCTTAAGAGATTACTTGATTGTAAACTTGCATTAAACAAGAAGAGAAACTACCAAACCAGTCTTCAATGCTACTTTTCTTCATGACTTGGCTCCAGTGTGAAACATTTCTCTTTCTGAACAATCCAACTACTTACAGATGATGAGCGGCCCTGCTCTCGGTAGCCGCCGCCTCACCCAAATTCCCTCCCCAGAGCCCACATGACAGGAGGAGGAAAGGACACTGCCGGAGTCGTCCTCTCACCTCCACAGAGTGCCGCGGCATCCCCTTCATAAGTAAAATGAAATTAATAAAATAGAGTAATTTTTATAGAGGGAGCACACTGGCAGAGTCACCCTCATTAGGAAATGGGCCTCCCAGAGGCTCCTCATCCCCCCTTAGTGCAAGTCTTTCTGCAAAAGGCAACCAGTAGTCTTGCCGGTTTTTAAAACACAGTGTGTATTTTAATGTGGGCAGCTCTTGTCTTGATTGGGCTTGGGATTCTTTGTATACTGTCACTACTGGAGATTTTCTCACAGTGAAAATTGCTTGTATTTCAGAAAATCAAGAAAAGCTGTGTGTGTTAACGGCCAAATTGTTAGAACACTGTAATGCTCAGAAAGGCCAGCCAGCCTACAGACCACGGACAGGAGATGCGTGCTGCGCCAAGTACACAAGTAATGCTCTTTTTACGTGAAACACTGCAGGGAAAGGTCCATTGTCTTTTAGGGAGCTGATGTAGATTTTGGTAACCTCAACACACAGTTCATTTGGTTAGACAAACTGAGAAAGACAGATTGTGATTTAATTTATATTCTGGGGTCATCTGATTTTCCATTCTATGTAGGTTATTGTTAGGTAAGAGTGTAGATACACTCAGATAACCAGCTCCAAGTACCAGTGCTCTGTCTGGTGGGTCACTGGTACACAGTCTTCCATACTTAAGGAGCTGCATGGGAATGGACCAGAGGAGAATTAGACTACCTCAGGACAGGCTTGTTTAACATTCCGTGTAGCACTTGCCGGGGATGTCCTGGTTCATTTCTGGGATTGGAGGAAGATGACAGAGGTGCTGTGGGGTATGGGCGGACATGTTTCCTACTGTTTCTGGGCAGAATGGCAGCCAAGCAGGTCAAGAACAGAGTGCCCAGGTTGCTTCATGTCACAACCAAGGTTAAGGTACGGAGTCTTTCATGGGCTCTCCCACTCTCAGAGCCTGTTACATCTCGGAGGTCTCATAAAGGCAGTTCGTCCACAGATGTCTGGTAGGACGTTAATGGGACCTTCTCTATCACCTCCTTAGTGACGTCACTTCTATCTTGTCTTACTGTTGTGTGACATCTGGCTGTGCTTGCCTCCATTTGTGTTACAGTGAAAGTTAAGGCATGATGTGGAGTATAAGACCCTGTCGTCACTGTGAGGCCTCATAGACACTGCAGACACTCCCCTGTGGCGTGCTGCAGTTCCTGGTTCTGTTGCTGTTGAGTCTCTTTGTCAGAAGTGTTGTGTGTGTTGTTGGTGTTCCTAGTCCTCCATATCAGCATTCCATCCCCTCAGTGAGCTCTGCAAGGATGCATGCCACCATGTTTCCCTAGCTGAAGGCTAGACTGCTTGTCTTCCAACCCTGGCCCGCCATTGCCCGAGTCCTTCACCTTCATGCCGAGTGAGTGCTGTGTGAATCGTGTCTGTCCCCTGCCGGGAGGTTAGCTGAGCTTCTTCCACTCTTTAGGTAGCTGATATCCCTCCTTCCGACCTTTGTTTTTGTTGACCTTGCTGCTCTTTGGATCTACTCCAGCATCTGGATGTATGTGTTCTTTAGAAACTGAGGAAGGGCATTACATGTGAGGTAAAACCAGTAGAAAGTCTAGGCTGAAAGTCATTCTGAAAGCATTGCTTTGTCTGTTAGCTGCTGGTGTTTTCAATCAAAAGATAGACAGGTTCTCCCATATTTGAATGTAACCCTTTGCTGTGTGGAACCTTGAGTATCCTCTTCATCCTGTTTGCTGATTGGGATGTGACTTGACACAGGGGCTGGCTCTCCACGTCTGACACCCATGAATAGGCTCTAGTCTGGGAGTGCTTCAGGTTGTGGGGTAGGGGAAGTTTCCCCTGAACTCATGAGTTTGATTCCTTCTCTCCGTTTGTTTTGTGTTGTGTTGAGGAGCTGCTGAGCCCCCCAGTGCTTGACTGGGCGCTGCTGAATGTGTTTGCTGTGATCTCTGTCTCCCCCCCCACCCCCCCACCCCCGCCCTCATTCTTCTTCACGGAGGTTCTGCAGTCTTATTTTACCTTCACTAGTTTCTTGGGTGTCTTTGTGTTTGAATGTTGTCCCCTTCATGGATTTGAGGACAGAATGTCCTGTCTCCATCTCTGTGCCATCATTCTTTGACTGTGACTGTCTCCTCCCTCCAGGTCCTGTTTTGTTTGCTTTGCCCTCTCTGTCACGTGAGAGGCTCTTTTGAACCATCTTTCCACATTACTACAATGGTATACCCAAAAGTTATTTGGAAGTTTCTGTACAGCAGAGCTTACCCACTTTTGGCCTTCAGTGCAGGCTTGATCACATCTGGAAGTGCCCTCCTGTGTGGTCACTGTCTCCTCCCTGGAGCATACATCTTGCCTAACTGTGTCCTCCTCCCCTCAGCCTCACAGTCCCCAGTCCCCAGCCTTGGAGAAGGGACTTCTAAGTGTGGGGCTCACCATTGTCTTTGGTGAATGTAAAGCTAGGTGTGCTGTGTAAAAGCAGAGAGTACCTGCCTCCTTTGTCCTGCCCTCTGCCCCTCACCCTCAGGGGCCTTGGAGGCATGCATGATCCTGCCTATCTTCCTCACCTCAGCTTTGCATGAGCTTCCTTAGCTGTGAGCTGGTTCCATTTGTACATCTGTCTTCCAGCCTTCCAGAGTTGCATGATCTTCTCTCAGATCCCTTGTTTTTGTAGTTAAAAAACAAAACCAGGACTCTGAGTGCCTCCACAGAGGGCTTTGGAAGGGATATAGAAATCTCCAGACTCTTAACTAGAAACCCAGTTAGTTTTAAGTGTAGTGGATAGAAGCATCTTGAGGAAGGGAAGGGCTCTAACTGTCACTCCTGTGCTAAGGGTCCCTTGATTTCAGGTGATGACTTCTGGTACCGGGCCATTGTTCTGGAAACGTCAGACTCTGATGTGAAAGTTCTCTACGCAGATTATGGAAACATCGAAACACTGCCTCTTTCCAGAGTGCAGCCCATCACAGCCAGCCACCTGGAGCTGCCCTTCCAGATCATTAGATGCTCCCTAGAGGGTACACAGTTCTGTTGCTTTCTAGATTTGTGTTTGGAATTTTTTATCTTTATATTTCATAGCTCTGAAGTCTGAACTAAATGGCTTATATCAGACTGTTACCAGTGTTCTGGGTTTGGGCTGGGTGTTTCCAGGGTCTTGGCCTCTTCACAGAACTGGAAAGTCATGGCATAAGTCTCAAAGGGAGCTTTATTCAGAGCAAGCAACAGTGCAGATTACGGAGGAAGCACTGTCAAGAGTAATAGTGGGCCATATAACTGGGACCCTCAGGGACTCTGTCATTGTATGGGACTTCCTTTTCACATTCAAGATGCGTGCATAGTACATGCGGGTAAAGGAAGGAGGCTGCCAAGTGTAACACTTCAAGTGGGGGTTATGAATAGTCATGTGGAGTCATGGGAGTTATTTGTAGTCACGTGGGGCTGTAGCTAGATTATCCTTAGCTTGCCTTCCTCTAAGTATCTTAGCAAGAGTTTTCAGGGAAATTTTGTCTCCTTTGTATTTTAATTCTTGTGAAAACTGCATTCCATCTATCTCTGTGTTTGGGGGCTTATCTTCAGAATATCAGGGTTTGGAAATTGTCTTTCTCCTCTTGTACAACTCTCTTGGCAAGTGGCAGGGTGTGAGCCCAGGTGGTCTTGGTCTCAGGCTCACCCCTGATTTTACTGCTCTGTCATAGCTCCCTATAGGAGCCAGGGGATGTTTCCTGGCCTCATTCCAGCTTCCTTACTGTGCTTCTAAAGCAGCCTGTGCTCACCTGTCCACTGCTCACCTGTCCACTGCTCACCTGTCCACTGCTCACCTGTCCACTTCTCACCTGTCCACTGCTCACCTGTCCACTGCTGACCTGTCCACTGCTGACCATCCACTGCTCACCTGTCCACTGCTCACCTGTCTATTTCTTACCTGTCCACTGCTCACCTGTCCACTGCTCACCTGTCTATTTCTGACCTGTCCACTGCTCACCTGCTCACTGCTGAAACCTATCCACTGCTGACATGTCCACTGCTGACCTGTCTGTCCACTGCTGACCTGTTCGCTGTTTACCTGTCCAGTTGGAATATGAAGAGCAAATAAATGAGAATGCTTGAAGTGACCCTGTCCTGCTTTTCTAGGAGATGATGACAGTGACTCTGTAGCATGTTTAACCTCTGCACTGTCCTTTCCCACCAGAACCCATAGACATGAGTGTGTCTGTTCTGTACCGTAAGCCTCGGTTAGTACATGGTGCCTTACAGCATGCTGATGCCAGCCACGCCAATCTCCTTAGACAGTGTGCCTAACTATGGTCTTCTACAAGACATGGGGCTGAAGAGACGGTTTGTGGTTAAGAGATGGCACTGGCAACCACCTGTATGTAACTCCAGTTCCAGGGAGGCCAACACCTTCTTCTGACTTCTGTGGGCATGTGGTATACATATATATATGTGCAGGAAATACACTCATACATACAAAAGTAAATAAAGAAAATAAATCTTAAAAACAGAAAGACCTGTGAACAAAGCTCAGGGTATAACTCTTCCAGGGCTGATGGAGCTGAACGGAAACTGTTCGCAGTTAGTGATGGAGCTGCTAAGAAATGCCATGCTGAACCAGAGTGTGGTTCTCTCTGTGAAAGCGATTTCAAAGAATGTCCACGCAGTGTCAGTTGAAAAATGTTCTGAGAACGGAATGATCAATATAGCTGAGAATCTGGTGATGTGTGGTCTGGCAGAAAACCTCACATCCAAAAGGAAAAGTGCTTCCACTAAAGGTACTTTCTTAAGTGTAATATGCAGCAGGGGTTGCTGCTTGCGTTGTTCTGATTGTCTCTCTCCTCACAGCTTCAGTCCCCCACCCACTCCTCCTCCTCTGCACTCCTGTGGCAATTCAGCCTGACCCAAGGTCAGGGAGAGCAGTGCTGTGGGAGTCGAGACCGAGAGCTTTAGAATGGTTGCAACTGTGCCTGTGCCTTTCTTCGGGTTCTCTTTGATCCTGAGCAACATGAGAAGTCTTAGAAGACCCAATACATCCTAGAAGACCTAATCTTTAGATGGAGTGCTGGTCTCAGAGTCCAGGACACAGCACATGACTGGGTGGGTGCTGGGGAGTTGACACTTAGACAGCGACACACAGGTGCACACCTACTCGAGTCTGAGGCCACTGGTTCCCTCACTGATATGACCTAGTACCTGTTTTGTTTCTGTTTTTGCTTCTAGAGACACCACACAGCACAGATTGCTGCTGCGCAGAGGTACAGAAACAGGTAGGTGCCTCTCCCTACATGAAGCCATACACCTCACATTGAGAGAGTAATCATACTGTCTCCTTTTCATCCACAGATTGCGAAACATGAACAGATTCTCCTCTTCCTCTTAAACAATCCAACCAACCAAAATAAATTTATAGAGATGAAAAAGCTGCTGAAAAGCTAAGTAAGTTTACTGTTTTCCCCTTCTGTGATACACCTGACTCCGGGCTGCTTATGTGAAGCCATTTCTTATTGTTTGATTTGAAATTGGTCACATCATTAGTATGTGAAGAGACTTGTAAAGATGGTCATGAGGTGAAGCTTAGCCTCAAACTGTGTCTAGACTTGAAGTCTTCTCAGGCCTCACTGGCTCTGCTGCAGTAGCTTTAGTCCTGAGTCTGGGCACGGATAGAAGAGCAAGGAAGGTAGGCACTCTGTCACCTGTGACACTGGAGCAGGCCATGCTGTGGCACTGTTCAGAGTGTGTGCTGGGCCCATCCCAGTTGTTCCCAACCGTGTCTTACTGTCAGGATCCCTGCAAGAACAGGGGCCATCAGAAAGTAGTCGTAACTAGCAGCCACCTGGGACAAAATGAGATCACCCTGCTCATTCCCCCTGTGTGCTGCAGGCGTAGGGTTGGTGCAGTGTCAGCCCAGAGCTGGCTCTTCCATGCTCCTGCAGCAGCTCCTGGGATTCCCTGGGCTGTGACTCCTCTGGAGCAGCAGTGCGGCCCCTCTTCTGACACCCCGAGCAACAGTTCCTGTTGTCATGATTTAGCATCTCTGTACTTGGTTTCTGTTTTGTGTGCTTGAGCTTAAGATCTTGAATTTAATGAAGATTTTAACCAGACGGACTGAAGAGCCTGCAGTGACACAGGCTTCTGGAATTAGCCCAGCTAGTTAATCACTTGCACTTTGGTCTATTGATCTGTGTAGTGAACTCTCCTCAGAGAGATACTGAGAGTGCTCATAAAATTTAAGATAAAACTGCCAGAGCCGGGCGTAGTGGTGCACGCCTTTAATCCCAGCACTTGGGAGGCAGAGGCAGGCGGATTTCTGAGTTCGAGGCCAGCCTGGTCTACAAAGTGAGTTCCAGGACAGCCAGGGCTATACAGAGAAATCCTGTCTCGAAAAAACCAAAACCAAAAAAAAAAAAACTCTGCCATTTTCAACTGTTTCTAGAAAATTAGAAAACCTAGAACGGTAAATGTTTGATTTAAAACATAACACACACTAGTCTTCCCACACACAGCACTGTGTATGGGGCTGGACCTCACAGCACACACAGTCCTCACGGAAGTGCAGAGCAAGGTGTGTGCTGTCACAATCCCAGCACTGGGAAGCAGAGACTGTGGCTCAGCAACTGCTGGCCTAACCTGCTTGTCAATGCCAGGCCATCGAGAGACTCAAGTTGCATAGTAGAACAGGAGGTGGGAACAACCTGAGGAAGAATGGCACACACCTGTGCGCAGAGCCAAGTGCACCTTGCTCCCTCTCCATATACTACACACATTTGTAACTCCCTGCCCCCACCCCCACATGCAGTAGAATGACCTTATTGTTTGATGAGGAAGCAGAGGCTCACGGTGGCCATGCAGGCACCCCACACCTCACCCCCTATTGCAGGCTGGAGCATACAGCTCACAGGTGAGGAGCTGACCCAGCTTCTGTGTGTGCCCTGGGCTACAGCCTCTTTCTCAGTTAGTCTGGACCTGCAGGGCATGGAATGAGGAGATAACATAGGTACTCAGGCATTCTCTTCTCATTTGGGAGGAAAATAAAACTGGATATTTATTCTCCCCTTAATTAATCTACCTGCGGATATGTGTTTAATGTTATGGCTTTTCTAGCTTCAGGGTTGTTCGGTTTTCGTTAGTAGTCATCAGTCAGGCATGCCTGCAGTGCTGTCTTGGGGATTTGAGGTGTGTGAGATGTGGAGTTAAGATAGCTTGGTCTAATAAGACCTTGTCTAAAAAAATATGTACATAACAAAGGTGTTACTGCATTATAAATTTTGTAAATAGAGGTGCTAACATTGTTCTTAAAGGGATAATTAGATAAGTAAAAATGAAATTTTTTTATATTTGGAAAGAGCTCCAATAGCTGCATTTTATATTTGTAGAGAATATAATTCACTCTGATTAATGTCAGTATCAATAAAAATTAAACACTGTTATGATGCTGTTTAATTTTTCCCTGGCATGTATAATCTAAATTTGTGTAATTTTAGTTTATCTGGTTTGCTTGTACTTAAAACTGAAATTAAGAACCATAGTGATTTTTATGTAAACCATAATGATGGCTGATTTTTCTCTTTCAGAAATATCATCTCTTGGAAATAAACACTGGGAAGAAGAAGACAAGAAACGCCAGACTTGAGAAAGAATTGTGTCTGTGTTTTGTTCACTATAATTGTTGCTTCCTCTTCTTTCCTTAGTGACTTTTGACCTCTCCGCCTGTGCTTGCTTACTTTGTTCTGTTGGGTTTGTTGCCCTCTCCCCGATTCTTTCCACGAAATACATGGATCTTACATGAGAGATTCATGTATGAGCTAGGCAAGGTGGTGCACACCTGTAATCCCAGCCATGAGCAGCATGAAGCAAGAAGACCTCAAGTGCAAAGCCAGCAAGGGCCTGGTTAGATGCTCTCTCAGTAAAACAAACCAGAACAACATCAAGATTCAAAATGTATGAGGCGACCTTCTGCTAAGAGTGTGTGTGTGTGTGTGTGTGTGTGTGTGTGTGTGTGTGTGTGTTTGCTCTACTGAGTATAGAAGCTAGAGTCTCTCATGTGCGAAGCAAGCTCTCCTCTTCCTCCGAGCTACAGTCCCAGCTCTAGCATCTCTTTGTCTTGAAAGTGCTAAAGAGAAGGCGGCTAGGTGTTGCATGGATAGGTGTGGTCAGGTAGATGGGCGGGCGCCTTTGCCAGTGAGATGCTCCCTGTCATCTGCTGCCTCGTCCCGATGGGCTCCGTTTGTTTCTTTGCTTCTGGGTGGCATGTTTGTCTGTGTAACTTGTGGCTGTGCTTGGATGGCTTGGCTTTTCATCTTGGATCATAGTGTGTCCACAAGCTCCAGCCTTGGCACTAGGAGGACTCCAGAGGGCCTCCTGGGATTTTTCTCAGTAGTCTGTAGCCATTCAGACTTATGCTGTAGAAATAATTCACTGTCTTCTCAAACACAAATTCAGTTATCGATCTAAAAATGGAGAGCACATTTGTCATACCTCATGATACAGAGTGTCCTAACCTTAGCCATGTGCAGCAGAGTGTGCCTTCCTGACAGCCCAGTAGTCTCTCATAATTGTCCCACAGTTTCAGTGCCATGTGGCCCTGTGGCAACCTAATACGACATCACCAACTCAATGTTGATAAGTAAAACATTGATGTGGGTGGGTTTATTCTGTTTTTCTCTTACTGGCAATGTGAGTCAGCTCCTCTGTTAAGTAGAACTTTTCATGTAAAAAGTTGCTTGGATGTTGATGTGCCTCAAACAGTTAAGTTTGTCCTGATTCATGCAATAAAGTCACTTGTTTTCACCTTGCCCTTCTGTGCTTACTGCTGGCCTTTTGGGGACCCCCTTGTCCATCCACAGATGCTATAACACCCACATGACTACAGGTGGCTGCAGTGCTGTGGCAAGGACCATGAGAAGCCAGACAGCTCTTGGAAGAGACCAGAATCCCGAGTCATATTTCATTGCTTCAGATCCCCCATGGTCCTAGAAAGTTGAATAGAAGTCATTAGAATTTCATACTTGGAGGAGCAGCTCCTTTCCAAGAGGTAAAATTGTCACCTGAAGCCAGTCTCCCAGGCAGGCAGCAGGGACGAGCAGAGTACCTGCTGCTGCTTGGCTCGGTGTGCCACAGCATTGAGTTTTATTTCTCACCCATTTTAATATATCAGGTGTATGTTTTATTCCACAAATATTTCTTGAACTCCAGCTGGGTTCCTGACATTGTGATCAATATAAACTTGGATGTGTCTGTCAACAGATGACTTCCTGGACAGAGGCTTGTAAGTATCAAGGTTTCAGGGAACATCCCTCAGGAACCAAAGGAAGCTAGTCTGCTGTATGCCTCAGGGCTTCAGGTCAACCCAGTGAGGTGGGGCTAAGGATCAGGAGTAAGAGCGAGGTTGTAGTGGGAACTTATGGGGCAAGAACGGAGAGGACTATGTTGTATACATGGACACAGGGGGCTTTGGGAGTGTGACTTTTAGCTCAATCAAGTAAAGAGTTTCTGTGAAGGCAAAGGTTTGAGTCTGCCACGCTCCCTCAGCACTTACAATGGCCAGCTGTTGGTACCACACTGGCAGCACTTGTTGGGTGTTGCCACCTCTGTTATGTGGATCACATAACAACGGGTATGTGTTTCAAGTAGAGACAGCTGTGCACCTTAGGGCTGGAGGCCTTCCTGGAAGGTTCTCACCAGAGGGGTGAGGACTGTCTTTGAGTTTCTAAATCCTGGATGTTGGCACCAATGTTGTGTTTTATAAAAAGATAAGATGCCAGGGATATGTTGGTGGAGGTGCGGTATGGTATGGGGGAAGAGGGTGCCTCTGCAGGCCCATGCTGAGACACCCCTTCCCCCTGAGGCTCCAGCCACATGATGGATATAGTATGGAATAGAGTTTAGGGCATGGGGAGGAGAGTTGAGGGGGTAGTAGAGACAGAAAGGCAGAGGGGGGGTAGAGACCAGCCATGAGCACACATGAAGTGGGGAGCAGAATGGGGAGAGAGAAGGGAACAAGAGAGAGGGAGGGGGCAAGCAGCCCCTTAAGTCAGACACACGTAGTTGTTGCCAGGTAACGGGGGGGGGGTGCAGAGCCTAGACTAAATGCCAATAGCTGTTAGCAGCACAAAGTTTTAAAACTTTAGCTTCACTTGAAGGTGAGGTGCACTGCAGACCAGCTTGCTTTGGAACGTAGGTGGTGTTGTCCAAGCCTTTGTTCACTGTTCCACTGCCCTCAGTGCCACAGGAAGTTCTCAACTCGGCTGGTCTGCAGTGTGCCTAGATTTGCCTCTCCAAGTATGCTCTCATCGTGGAGGTGAAGCATTAGGGTGGTCAGTAATAATGACATAATCCTCTATGAGTCAAGATCTCAAAGGTGAAGCATCTTTTCTGTATTACAAAACCAAGAGGCTGCAGAAATGACTGAGGAGCACCACCTTGCTGTCTCCAGAGCCATAGTCATTCCACCACGCTCATGTCTCAAGTGGGCCAAAGCTCTTACCTGGACTTAGAAGTGTGTGCATGCAGCAGAAACATGACAGGGCAGTTTGTGCAAATACACTTTAAAAGAGCAGTTACTCAGCTGGGCAGCGGTGGCACACACCTTTAATCCCAGCACTCAGAAAGTAGAGGCAAGGGAGTCTTGAGTTTGAGGACACCCGGGGCTTTACAGCGAAACCTTGTCTTGTGAAAAATAAAAACCAGTTACTCCCCACTAGTAACCAAGCACTGGGGCCGAAAAGACTGGGCATCAGCTGTCCTGAGCAGAGCTGGAGCTTTGGGTCACTCCCCGCAGACTAACACAGGAGTCTTCGAGACAAGAAGCGGCCCGCTGCCTGTTGGTGACCTCTCCACTGCGCTCCACCCTGCGCACCCTCTGGCTATCCCCAGAGCCTCTGGGCAGGACTGCTTTGTGAAAAGTTTGCAGCAACTGTTATTTCTGTGGCAGAGGGTACCACCGGCTTCCCTGAAGCATTTGGAGTGGTAGGACAGCACACAGGAAGTGCTACATGCACAGAAGATGCTGGAACTTTAGTTATGAGGCGGAACGTGAGGTCCTTCCAATTAGGTAAAAAAAGGTTAGGTGTGGTGAGACTCTTGGTTGCTTCAAAAAGCACAGAAATATTATGGAAATATGTTTTCATTTTAATCCCAGATAAAATGGACCGATGGCTACTTTGTGGATTCTTCTTTCTTCCACCCTTCTCCCCTTTCCTACTCCTGACTTTATTTGGGGATTTTTCTCTCTCTCCCATCCTAGTGTTAGAGTGTTGGAAGGGAGGAGCAAGGGGAGGGGGAAGCATGGAAGAAAGAAGAATCCACAAAGTAGCCAAAAGTCTTTCCATGGTAAGCCTAATTAGGCAGAAGGGCAGGGAGATGGTAAGCCGCCACTGGAAGGGTGGGAGGCTGTCAGAGGTGCTCTCCTATGGGCTGCTGTCCATAGCAGCATGGGCCACTCACCACCCGTACCACTGTGTGTGTGTGTGTGTACGCTGTTGCATTTTGAAGGCTTAGTACAGTATGCATTGATTGCATGTAGAAACACGTGGGACACGTGGGTTAATTTTAAGATGACTTTGCATTTTTGTGTCCTTTGTATACCCACTAAGACATTTGGAATTCCACATGTGCCTTTCATTTCTCTGCAATCTGCTGGTATGGAACTGAAGTCCTCTCACCCAGGAGGCAGGCTCCCCTGCTGAGTCCATACCTGCGCACTCAGTGCTACGGAAGTGATCCTGCGTTACTTTTTGGTGCTCCAGTTAATGGTATTGGGAGGGAGAACTGAGTGAAGAAAGAAAAATATAATAGCCTTTTCCCCTCTCCAGTGAAGCTTGTAACATCAAAGCTGCTAGGTACCAGTTCCCCTGAAAGCTCTCTGATAGGATGAGTTGGAAACCAATGGAGAACTACAGAATGAAATGCAACAGAGAGATGTTAAAAATACAAAATGGAATATTTACCTGGCAGGTTGGCATTTACAGGAATACTGGGGGAAAGCTCAAAAAATAGGGAACAGATGAGCTTCCTGGAGGACAGTTATGTTAAAACAAAACAAAACAAAAAAACAGACCTTGGTCAGGGAGATGGCCTAGCTGGCAAAGACACTTGCCCTCAAGCTTGCCAGTGTGATTTCAATCTTCAAAAACCATGGGTTGGAAGAAAAAACGAACAAAACCCCAACAACAAAAAACAACACCCCCCCCCAGATCTTCCTATGTCTTCACATGTGATGCACCCGCACACACAAGTGTCAAAAGTGTAATTCTTGTATGTAGCTTGTAGTCTAGGAAATTTATTAGTTTGTTTCCAAATGTAATTGGGCCGCCCCACCGAGATACCTGATTGCAGTGTTAAACTTGAGGAATTGCATTGAGCAGTAGCAAATGGTGTATATATAGGTAGAGCAGAGTTACAATGGCCCAGACAGCTGATCGTCCACAGGTGTGGACGATCAAGTATCAGTGGAAGGAACAAAGCGTTTGTAGGAGGAAATGAAAGCTTTTCCCAGTGGTCTGCAGCTGAGTACCAGTGGCTTTTCTATTTGCTTTCTCTTGTTTTCTATTTTTTGAAACTTTCCCAATGAGCACACATTATGTAGTTTGATTAAGTATGAAAATGATTTGAGGGTTTATCTGCACGG
Source organism: Mus pahari (assembly GCF_900095145.1). Lineage (NCBI taxonomy): Eukaryota > Metazoa > Chordata > Mammalia > Rodentia > Muridae > Mus > Mus pahari. The sequence goes on from NC_034590.1 coordinate 167,956,486, forward strand.
AGCATCGGCCAGAAGGAACACCATTTTGTTCTGTGACACTTAAATACCTGGCACCCTCTAAGTCAAAAGGAGAATGCTGCCCAATAATCACCCACCTGCAAGAACTAACAGGCCGGTTGGCAAAAAGCAGAAGACAAGTGGAAACGATGCCAAAGTCAACATTTCCTCAAGGGTGGAATCGATAAAACCTGCAGAGTAGCCAACGCTGTCTGTGACCACAGCCGCACCGCTTGCAGCGGCCCACTCGCTCGGAAGTGTTTACGATGCTGTGGTCGGTAGGTCGCGGGTAGCCCGGCAGGGCGAGGGACGAGGCGGGCGCAGTTCCCTGGAGGAGCGGTTGCGCCGCCCTCACGCCGAACGTCCGGATCCTCACAGGCTGCATCCGAGCGGCCCGGCCCGCCTCTGCTGGGAGAGACCAACAGGTGCCCCACGTGGCTGCGAGTCGCAGCTCCCACCCGAACGGAGCCCAGCTTACGCCGCAGGCAGAGCAGCTGTGCGCTCCGCGGGTGGGAGCCCCACGCTTTCCAACAAGCGGAGCGGGGCGGGGTGGGGCGGAGGACTGGGCGCACCCTTGCCAGTGAGCGAGCGAGCCTGCGGAGCCCCAGCCCTGAGCCCGCGCCCCTACCTGCCCAGCCGAGCCGAGTGCCGCCGGCTTTGTTCGCTTTGTCCGCGCGCACCTAAGCGGCCCGCCTGGAAGGACGCCATCCGGGAGAGGGAGAGCGCACGCGGCGTCGCACCAGGTAAGGGGTGCTGGCTTGGGAGGTGGGGGCGGGGGACAGGCTGCGGATGGAGAAACGCCAGCGGCCTGGCGCCGTCGTGGGGACCCCTTCCCTGGCCACTGCAGAAGAGGCTGTAGTTTTGATTTAAAAAAAAAAAAAAAAAGCTTTGGGAACGTGCTCCTCACTCCGTATTATGAGCACTCAGGTGCTACAGCATTTCCACGCGGGTTTTCTAGCCAGACAGCCTTGTCCTTTCAAATAACTCACTTCCTGAAGAACTCGAGGAAAGTTCGCGACTCTGAGAGGGAGACAAGGGTTCTGCTTTTCGCAGAAAGCACGCCTGGGAGAGACACGGCTTGCCTTCCGGCTCCCCGCAGCAAACAACACCTGGCTCAGCCCTGTTCTCTGCCCTTTTCCAGCCTGCCCGGGACCAGACATCAGTGGCGGGCTGAGATAAAGTGGGAGGGACTCAGCACATCGAAACTCCGTGATTTAAAAGTCCGAGCACTAGACAGAGGGAAAGGGGCGATGATGCTCCGCTGTGTTTGCTTACAGCGTTGCCTACCGGCATCAGCCTGGACTTCTCAGTAAGGACCGCACTAGGGGAGGGAATGATTGATTGTTAGTGGTATGGCATCCCACTATATGCTACCTTGGTTAAATAAACCGAGAGCCCTCTGAATGCCTGTAGATTCAGTCCTAAAACTTCAAAGTCTCTTTTGCTCCGAAGTGATCTTACTGAGAATGAAACGGAAAGCGTCTGGGTGGTTAGCTCAAAGCTACCTTCCGGGGTGTGGAATTTTCTAGACTTGATTCTGAGGCAAATCCCAGGGATACAGAAGGACTCCTCCCTCCATCAACACCAGTGTGTCTGAAAATCCATCAAGGAAGTATTTCTCATCAAATTTGGTTTGGGTCTACCCACCCAGAACTTAAAGACAAACCAATCCACCCCCACCTATTACCATCCCCCACCACATGGGATTTGTTACAAGTGCTGAACCTTCAAACTCCACAGTTGAGGACTCACATATGGCATAGCACATTCTATACACGGGGACAAATGTTTACTACTGCCTGTTCAAGTCACCCTTCCCTAGAATCGTGCAATGATTGATCTGTTCAGCTATCTCCATGGTTTGTTTCCTAGATGCCATATAACTAAATCCCACAGTAAATGATCTTTCAGATGGGCTTCTTCTGTTACAAGCACACATCCAATTCTCCACTCCTGGCTTTTTAAGGAGCTTCATGAGAAGGGCATCCTTAGTTAGCAGTGTTGAGTCTGGGGCAGAGCACCTCGTGACAATGCCTTTGTACTCTTACTGTGTGTGTCTCCTACGATTATGAAGCATTTTTACTGTCTGACACCTGAAGTTCTGGGTGCAGGGAAGATGCTTAACTGCCATTGGATAAAGGAAATTTCCTACCTTTATGTCAGTGGGAGTGGGAACGGTACCATGAAGTGCTTCAGAACGGTGGGCTACAGACTTATGTACTATGCACCGCCACAAAAAAAAAAAAAAAAAAAAGATTGTGATTTGGAAGTGTTGTATGAGCTTTTCCTTGGTGGGATATAAACAAAGTTCATCCCAGATAATGTACCAGCAACGTACCAATGTCTGATCCTCCAGGGTCCAACCAAACCAGTGAGTTATCAGACTTGCTTACAGGACAGTCTTGCCCCGGCAACATCCCCATAGCTGTGTAGTTAGTCAGCCTCCTATAAACTTTCCCGACTCCAGCACCCTAACCCTGTGCAACTGGAGTAGTTACATACAGCTGCCAGGGAGCTGCAGGAGGGATAGGCTGAGACCCCAGGAGGACCCCAGCAGGCTCCATCTTGAGGGTGTGATATAGGTAATCAGAGCTGTCCTCGTGGCGTGGGCATGCTCTGATGAAGGGTACGTTTGAAGGCCAGTGTTCTGCAAGAGGAGGACTGTGATAGAACTCCTAATTAACCCCGCTCCCCCAGTAAGACTGCTTCAGAATGCCCATTGTATTATTTATACAAGACCACTGGAGGGGCATGCAGCAGAATTCGGCATGTCTGTGTTTTTCTGTCTGGGACCCTGCTTCTAGAGCTGCTGAATACATTTGAAGGTGCTGCCTCAGTTTTCCCTTTCATTCAGTACAGGCTAGCCACAGCCCTTCCCATCCTCAACAGTGCTTCCTCCTGACTTAACTCAAGTTAGGGTCGCTACCCCTAGTCCCCTTGGTGTTAATAATCACAGCTCTTTAACCAGGTTCCTCTGATCTGTAATTAGGAAGGGTTGCCTTTGTCTAAGGGGGCTTTTGGACTGGTGTCCTGTGGAATCCTGCCAACCTTTCTCAGGCAAAGAGGTGGACAGTGTCACCTCCATTATAGAGAGAAGAAAGCTGAGAGGCTGAAGTGAAAGAATGTACCAGAAAGGCTCATGCTTAGGTCTCTTGTTGGCTTGTTCATACTTATAATCCACCTAGATCTCCACCTGTATTGACATGGCTGAGAGGACCTGGGCTAGAGTCCGGGAACGCAGTTTTCTAGCTCCATGCGACCTCAGGTCTCCAAGTCCGTTTCATCCTCCGTGAAAGTGAATATGCTAACACAACCCTACAGGACTGAATGTTGTTGGGTAAAATTGGTGAGTTTAGTGTAAGAATCTCTTACCATCATGTAGAAAATGAACTTCTTCCTCTCAGCAAGGTTTTTCTCATGTCACCCCGCTGTTAGAACAGCGAGGTCCTAGCCATTCTACAGATGAGAGAATCAAGGTGCCGAAGCAGCCTGGGATGGAATCCAGTCTCCTGACTCAATACCCCGTGTGTTGTCCCTCCCCTCCTAGTTCCCCCAGGGTTTGCAGCTCTTCACTGCGGAGCATCTGAGTCCTGTGCGATGGAGAACAGACATAGATGTCAGCCAAGGGAGCCCAAAGCTGTTCCATCTACAGATGTCTTAGCAGATGTGGGGTGAATGGGAGCCTCTGTGATTGGCCAATCTTCCAGGGTCTCCACAGCGATATATTCATCATCATCCTGTCATGCTGATTTCTGCCTGTGAGACTTCTGGGTTCTGAAGCTCTCTTTAAGGAGGACACAGCCTTTCGTAGGAAGCCTTACACTGTTATCCCTAGCCGGGTGTGGTGATGCGCGTCTGTAGTTCCAGCTGCATGGAAGGCTGAAGCGGGAGGGAGGGGCGTTTGCAGTTCCTGCCCAGCTTAAGCAACCTAGCAATGCCCTGTTTCAAACAGACAGAAAGGGGGAGAAAAGGGGAAAGAGGGAGAGAGAGAGGGGAGCGGGAGGGTGGAGGGCATTCTCTGGCATATCAAACTAGGAAAAATGTTCCCTTGTCTTGAGTCTCTGGGCCTGAGCAAGATATATTACGTGAAAGACAAGGAAAACGATTGTTATAGCAAAACAGCAAAGACTTCCTGGCCGGGCCGGAGACCACCTCTGATTTCAGTCTTCCTGTTCTTACATCGGCTGTTACAGAGGACTCGGGTTTCCATACTGCAGATTGGGGAAAGCATACAAGAGGCACTGTAATATTTGTGGAAGTTTTATTTTCTAATGAGGTGGAAGTCTCCCTTTCCCCGAACTCTTATACCTGATGGTTGAGAAAAGACGGCACAGCCCTGCAGAGCCACCCCCAGGGACATTCTTTCAAAAGCAGCCTCGTGTTGGCTTTTGTTCCTTGCTGTGTCTGAGAGATACAATTCTTAGTCTGTGTACAGTGGAATGATTTAGCAACAGACCTCACTCGATGGTGCAGGTGCCGCAAAGGTGTGGCAATCAGATGGGAAGATCTGAGCACAGCTCCCACGTCCAGCTGCCAGCTGCCTGGAATTGTGGAATAACGTACGTCGAGCATAGGGTAATGGAAAAGAGGAAAGGATGCAGTGGGCGAGGGGTTCTGTAATGGGAAGGACTTGGCAAACAGACTCTCTTCCTGCCTCTGGCCTACAGGTCACCAACAGGAATGCATAGGGCCCTGGAAATCTCACCGGGCACCCAAGTATGGGAACTAAAGGCAGGCACTAGCTGGTTAAAGCCGCCCGAGGGCTGGATTCAGGGTGTCAGATATGATCAGGATTCTCTTCCTCTGATCCTAGGGTTTATAGCCTTTTCCTGGATCCCAAACTTCTGCCACCATGCCCCCACTGGGTCTCCTGTCCCAGCTTCCCTCCCTTGCTTGACATTCTCCTCGAGTCTTCAGCTGTGCAGTATAGCATCTATAATGAGAGAGACACACTCTCACTGGCTGGCTAGGAGAGTTAAAAGAGAAGACTTCAATATCTGGAGCCTGGTGGCAGCCTGTAATGAATGTTTACTGGATAAGAGTGGTTGTTGGTTTTTAACTGCAGAGTTTGTGCTTATTTAAAAATTGTCTTTAGGCTGAACATGGTGATATGTATTGTAGTTGGAGCTACTCAGGAGGCTGAAGCACACTGGAGCCCAGGAGTTCAAGGGCAGCTGGGGCAATACAGCGAGATCCCATTACATTCTTGACCGAGAGCAGTGTTGAATTGATATTGTAAGAACGTCTTGATCGGTAACAAGATGAGAATAAACTGAATGCTGTGGCGACTGGGCTGGAAGATCTGGAGTGCTGATAGTGCTTGGAGAATGTCAAATAACAATTCACCAGTTTGGAAGCAGCAATCCCTATTATCTTGGTATAGAAAAAAAAAACATTGAGTATATGAACACAAAGATGCCCCTGGAAGGTTCCTCCCATTCTCTGCAGGTGAGAATCTTTGTTTCTTTCTAGCGAGCATGCGACTCTCTTCCTATGGACCAGGCAGGAAGTACAGGTGCCAGGTGTCATCCGTCATCCCTCGTCTTAAGCCTTGGGCACCTGGCAAACGAGAGGATCAGTTTGGTGTGAGCTGTGTGAAAATACGGGACAGGCGAGAGAGAGATGCCGTCAGGATTGTCAAGCTAGCTCCGGGGACGAGCATTCGTGGGGAGCTACCTGCCAGGCAGCTTCTTTTAATGACAGGAAGGTAGGAGACTGAAAATGCTCAGCTGGGCAAGCAGAGGCAGATAAAAGGAAAGGTGACGATATTTAGGTTAGACCTGTGGTATGAATCAAGGGGCCATGTTTCCTAGTGTCCTGGAAGCAGGATCCTCCCACATCCCCTTCCTCACAGACAGCTGAGAATGTGGTTTTTGGAATCATCATTAGATGTGCACAGGCCTGAGCCTCTGGCTTCTGCACATCCACATTCCAAGGTCAGACGCTGGAAACCCAGAAACCACTTTAAAGCTAAGGAGTAGGAAGTCTTCCCCAAGTCTTTCCCTCTCATCCACTGCCTCCTCCACTGGATTCCCCCAGTGACAGGCAGGGGCTTGTCCCACATCCAGTCTAGAATGTAAGGGAAAATATGTGGGTGCAGAGAGGAAGGAAAGTCCTGAGTCTGCCTTGCTGGCGACCCAGGATCTGGAATCTCGTGACCCCTCTCCACAGGCCAACAGCCTCTCCTGCACCTGGGGATCTTCTGACATTTTTGTTCTGGCAACAGCGAGTGTGCAGGGTTGTGTGTGTGTTTTGTCAACCTGAGGAAGGTAGAGTCATCCACGAAGGAGCCTCAATTGAGAAAATGTCTCCTTGTGGGCAAGGTTTGAGGGCATTTTCCTGATTAGAGATTGGTGCCGGAGGGAGGCCCCAGCCTACTGTGGGCATTCCTTCCAGGGTTGAATAGGAAAGGAGGCTGAGCAGGCCACTTAAGCATCTTGGCCCCTGCATCTCTTCCTGCTTCCAGGTTCCTGCCGGCTTCCCCTTAATGACAGAAGCTGAATAAACCCTTTCCTCCCCAAGTTGCTCTTGGTCACATGTTTCATCGCAGCATCAGAAAGCAAACTGAGACGCGCAGCTCCTCTTTGGAGTTGATCTCAGTAACCGAGAAACATTTCCGGACTTGCTAGGGGATTTAGAAAATGACAGTGTTCAACTCCAGCCTCCACCTTGTTCTGGAGGGGGGAGTGACTTTCTTTAAGAGGGATCATATGGCCTGTTGGGACCTTGCAGGGGTTAGATTGGGGACCTTTGGGGCAGGAAATCTCCAAAAGGCTGTGGACGACCTTGACTGGATCTGAGGTAAATGCTAGCTGGAACTATGTCCGATAGCAGATTAAAGTTAGATTTTGGGAAAGGCCTTCGTGGTTTACGGGGGCTTGATTCTCCAGACTGCAGTGATCACACTGAGGCCTCTGGTGTCCTGTTCCTGGGTGTATCTGTAGAGGCGTGCTGGGGCTGGACACAGACCTCTCTGCTGGTGTCCTGTTCCTGGGTGTATCTGTAGAGGCATGCTGGGGCTGGTCACAGACCTCTCTGCTGGTGTCCTGTTCCTGGGTGTATTTGTAGAGTCGTGCTGGGGCTGGTCACAGAGCTCTCTGCTGATGCCTGCTTTCCTTTCCCTCCCTGCCTGTATAGGTCTAACAACATGCCTCCACTTCTGCTTCTACCAGCCATCTACACGCTCCTGTTCTCCAGAGGTAAGGTGTCTCTTGGTGGGCTGTAAATTCTGAGGGCTCGGTTTCTTTCTAATCCCACCAGCTTTAACGTCATCTTTTGTGTGTGTGGAGAAGAGGAGGCATGTGCTTGCCTGAAGCCAGAAGTTGATGTCAGATGTCTTCTTCTTTGGTCACTCTCCACCTCAGCCTTTGAGAGGAGGCTTTTGCCCCCAGAGCAGGGGTTGCAGGTACACACCACTGCTCCCAGCCTCCTGTGGGTGCTGGGGATCCAAGCTCAGGTCTTCATGCTGACACAGCAAGTCCAGGACCCACAGAGCCACCTCCCAGCCCTGGTATAAATTTGCAGTCTCTTAAATTTACATCTCCACTCTCCCAAGCCTCCCATTGTTCTCTGCTTGCACTTCTACCATTGCCTCCCAATGATCCTAATCCGATTGGGTCCTGGGGTGGGGGTGGGGCTCCTTCTCTTAGTGGCCTTTCCCCTGTACAAATCTGATCCTATCCGGCCACTGCTTTGCCCCTACCTGAAGCGTCCGAGTGACTTTCTACTTCTCTAAGAGGTCCTGCTCATCCTGAATCTTCCGTGGCAGGTCTCCCCCTTCTGCACAGCACCCTTACTGTCCCCTCTTCCCAGGGGATCTGAATCCTGAAGGCTACCCTGCCAGATCACCTGCTCCAACCCCCATCCTGCCACTGTCACTAAGTAAACCCCTATCTGTCCCTCAGTGCCCTACACAGCTGCTCTGGTACCCAGATTGTCATTTCCCCATTCATCCCCTTAGAGGCTGTGCCCAGTAGTTCCCAACACAGACCCGTAGTGCACTGCTGTGAGTTTTGGACAGCTGGTGGTTCCCCCTGGGAAGGACCCTGTAGACGGATTACCCACCACTGTGTAATCTATGACTCGAAGTAGACCTTGTGCTCAGGACGTAGACTTTAAAGCAGAAGATGGCAGCTCCCTCCCATTAACCTCCCTCTTTGACCCCACTCCCCAACCCCTGCAAGTTCTAGCCTCTTTGCGGGATGGACAGAGATGGTGGAGGACAGTGTGCCTGTAGACGGACATCCCAGAAATAAAAACATGTTCGCTGATGGTTGGTTGTGCAAGCCCAGCCTGGTGTGCTCTTTTGCAAAACTGAGGTGGTGTCGGAAGCCTCTAGGAGCATGATCTTCCCGAGTCTGTGTTTCAGAGAGCAGGTGTTTGCTGTCTACTGAGTCAACTTTGGTCACCTCCTACCTGGCCCCTGAGAGCAGGAGGCTGGAAGAGGAGGCCATTTTATCCCATCGCCAAGCCAGGGAGAGGTCTACAGCCTCACTTGCTGTCTCCGTGGCCTAGGAGCCATCTGGAAGGGCTAGGCCTAAAGAGGTTTCTGATCAGCAGTCCCAGCCTGAGTTCTGTGATGGTGCTTCCCCTCTGTGGTTCTGTCCGCCTGTTCCCATGCTTGATCTGTCCAACACTCTGTACAGATAAGGCCCTGTGATCCAAAGAGGCTGTGTCACTAACCCATGGTGACCCAGATATTGGAAGTATGACAGCCAGGCCACCTGACTCCTGATCTGGCCCCGTCATTATGGGTTCTCTCGGGAGTCAGGGGGACTGTAGGAGCTCTCTGTGTAAGCCTGGGCTCTCCGATCCCTAAGCGAGTGTTTGATTACACCCATAGTTTGTAGTATTATCTGTGCAGTAGCATTGCCAACCCCAGCCACCAGGACAGCGAAGTTCTGGAGCCTGGGAAGGAGGCCTTTAAAAGCGGCAGCGGACTTGATTAGGACTTGCAGCTAAAGCAAGGATCTCTCGTCCTAGCCTGTAGCACTACACAGAGGTTCACTGAAAGCACCGAGGTGTCACCCAGACAGAAGATAGGCCTGCCCGAATCCTGGCACTTGCTGTAACTCTTCAGCATGTGAGGCAGGGGGCAAAGTGACCAAGTGTCACGTTTAACAGGTAGCCTCTGGTCCTGACTCTCCCCAGTGTTCCGGTCTCAGGGGTGGGGGGCTAGGTTTGGGGTCCCTGCTACGTCTTTAACAATGAACAGTACTTTTACATTTGTTATGTAGTGGTGAAGAGTCTTTGGCTCCTGGGCCCTTTGACAACAACTCATAGGCTTATTTCAGGAAACTTTAGTGTCTATGGAATGCAAGTGAGGAGTGAAGGTCTGTGAACACGGAAGACGGTGCGTGTTCCTGTACGTGGCAGTCTCCAGGGAACTGAGGTCCGCGTGGGATCGTGGGACGAGCTGCGGCCGTCTCTGAGTTGTCAGGCCCTGAGAGTCTCCAGTGCAGTGATGCAAAGAGCCTGTCCCATAGCTTGGGACTGTGGAGCTCAATGCTGGGTCAGCCCAGTGGTGGGAAGCAGGGACCACCTGCTGACACACAGAGGAAGGGAAACAGAGCAGAGGAGTGTCCCACTGCAGCCCCGTGTGAGGAGGGGCCAGGAAGGCAGAGGACCCAGCTTGGCAGGTGCCCAGTAACCAGGCCAACCAGTAGGTAACCTCTGTGTTCACAGTGTTAGTCCCATGCCTGGCAGCTCTCTGATGCTCTTTGAGTGTGTGTGTGTGTGTGTGTGTGTGTGTGTGTGTGTGTGTCTTATCAGTTTCCTGGCATTGGAAATCCTGTGGCTCCAATCTGCTGCACCATGTGATCCCTCCTCTCCTCCCACACCTCCCCCTGCCCCGGCTCCACATCCCTGTCAGGATGCTTCATCTGTCCTCTTTGTCCTCTGGCTCATCTCCTCTGCCTGTGTCACCACGATTGTGTTACGTTGGTCCGGCAGCTCCGTCTCCTCTGCCTGTGTCACCACGATTGTGTTACGTTGGTCCGGCAGCTCCATGTGTACTTCTGCAGCTAGAAGCCCCACTCTTTGAAGTTGCAAAGAGGAGCTGGCTTTTCAGAATGGCTCCCTGGGTGTCCTCCCACTCTGTTCCCACTCCCCACCCCCAATTCAACTGTTCTGAGGCCCCTTTGATATGTTATTCATTTCTTTTAAATTTGGGGTGCCAGAAATTGGTCTCACAGCCTCATGACTGACACCCAAGCTTTCTACCACTTAGCTACCCCCTCAGCCCCAGAATCCTTATAAATTACCCCTGACTGCTCATTCACCATTATTACTGAATATGAAAAAGTACAAGAAATCTTATCAGTGAACGTGCCACACTCACATGTTTTATTTCTTGATCATATCAACTGTATTGGTAAATGTATCAACGTTTTCCCACATATTTTTGTGTGTCTTTGCATTCCTCTAGCTCAGAGACGGTTAAAGGAGAGGGTCTTGATCTACATTTCCCTCCCACGACATCTGTTCCACGACAGCTGTTTTTCCTTCTGTTTTATTTTCAGTTGCAATACTACAGTGTCAAAGGATATAACCATTTTTATGATTCTTAACTCACACAGCCAAACTGTTTTCTAGAAAGTTTTTGTCAGTTTACAACATCATCCTTATGGGAAAACTCCCAATTCAATCCTTTCTCAATTCTATTTAAACTTTAAGTTCAGGTCATGTAAGTCTATACATTTCAGCATTCTGGCACCCTTCGAGTGTCTGCCCAGGTGCTTTTCTGTAGATTTGCCTCTTCCGTGAATTTAACGTTTTATGACAGTGATGTTTTATCCTGCAGCAGATTAAGATCTTGAAAGAACACACAGCTAAGGGCTGTATCCAGAGGGGACATTGTTATGATCAAGGACAGAGCTCCTCATGACCACAGTGTTTCCATAGCCATCTGGTGTTAAAAAGCGAACAGCAACAACAATAGCCACAACAACAGTAGCAACAACAACAACAACAAACAACCCTTTCCTCCACAAGATACTAAATATAAATAACAAAGTTACTTCACAGAAGGAGAGAGATTTTTAAAGCTGTCCATGCAATACTGGGGACTGAGGGGTGGGAGTGGAGCATTCAGCCCAGGGCATCATCACACATGTGCTCTACAATGAGGCCCAGCCCAGCTTTGCACACCACAGCCACAGCCACATACTCTGGTGGTTTGGGGGTGAGGAATATTGGACCTTTGTAAGGTTCTACCTTCTGCTTTGTTTACTGTTTATTTAGGGCCTATAATGTTGAGGTAAAGACGCCTCCCATCCTACCATGTCATGATGGCTTCTGGTGTTTTCTCCCCTAGTGTCCCCGACCATCTCTCTTCAGGAAGTGCATGTGAGCCGGGAGACCCTGGGGAAGATTGCAGTGGCCAGCAAATGTAAGTTCAGCTTACTCCTCCTCCAAACACGTGACTATTCAGACTTCGGTGCCGTGGACCCGGAGAGCCCAGGCTTCCCCTGAGAGTTCCCACCGCTTCCTCTCATGGCATGGCCTTCCCAGTCATTTCCCACATTCAGCCCTTCCCATAAGTCCTGCTGAGTGACTCTCCTTGGTTAAAACAGTGATAGTTACAAGCAACAGCAACAAAACCAACCTCATTGTTACTGAACTTTAAGTTCAATTTTTGTTGCATTTATTTATTTATTTGTGTGTGTCTGTGTATGCACATTTATGTGTATGAGTGCATGCGGAGGTCAAACGGCACTGGAGGAATGTGTTCTCTTTCTAACATGTGGGTCCCAGGATAGACCTTGGGTCAGCACAGCAGCCCCTTTGTCGATATATTTCTTAGCCTTCCTCAGGGTTTTCTGTCACCTGACTGCCATCTACCAAGCCACACATATTTCCTGCCATATCTGTCCTTCTGCCTGCTCATGCCAAACTAACGCTTTCCCAGAAGCCCAACCTAGTTCATCTTCTCTCCACTCTCCTAGGTGTGGGGACTCGGGATTCATTGCCAGCCCCAGGACTCCCTGATACTTTGTTACTGGAAAGTTACTGGCTCACACTGTTTCTGCTTCCCTATCTGTCTAGTGGGAACAAAAACACAAATCTCAGGCTGAGAGTGTGGCAGGGTGATGTGGTCCCAGCACTTGGCAGTGTTTGAAGAATCCTGTAGGCTTATGATCAACCCGTGAGCTCCAAAAGCAGTGAGAGGCACTGTGTCAAAAACCGAAGGAAAATACAATAGAAGCCCACACCTGTCATTAGCCTCTGTGCGCATGCACACACAGACACACACACACACACACACACACACACACCTCCTTAGGGTTAGAGTTGTGAGCTAGATGACAGACTTTCTCCATGAGGTGGTGAAAAATGTTCTACCATCAAGGGTGGTGATAGTGGATTCTGTCAGTGGGTGCACTAGAAATGTTAATTATGTACCTTGAGTGGTGAATCGTATAGAATAGGAAGTCTCAAGAAGACATTCAAAGAAATAAAATCCTTGGGGAGCTAACAGGATTAAGTGATGGGTGTGTCAGATATATCTTGTGCTGGTTTTGTGCCAGCTTGACACAAGCCATAGTCATATAGGGAGAGGAGGAGCCTCAACTGAGAAAATACCTCTGGAAGATCTGGCTACAGGCAAGCCTGTAGGATATTTTCCTAATTCGTGATTTTGGAGGACTCAGCCCATTGTGGGGTTACTGTCTCTGGGATGGTGGTCCTGTGTTGTATAAGAAAGCAGGCTGAACAAGCTATCAGGAGCAAGCCGGTCAGCAGTGCCCCCTCCTGCACGGCCTCTGCATCAGCTCCTGCCTCCAGTTCCTGCCCTGCTTGAGCTCCTGCCTTCAGTGATAAACTGTGGTATGGAAGTGTAAGCCAAATGCACCCTTTCCTCCTCAGGTTGCTTTTGGTCATGGTGTTTTGTTACAACAGTAAAAAACTGTCTCAGATCCACCTCAGGTGGTGCTGAAGTATAAGAAAGGCATGGCCCCTGCTTCTACTTGAACTCAGCCTCACCTGTCAGGGTACCCAACTGAGATAGTGACCCTCAAAGACTGGGGCAGTGACCAACACAAAAGACCCTCTTCATAGGACTCATGTAATATGGCTGAAGCGCTCACAAGCAGGCCCCATCTCATAGTCTTTATAACACAAAAGAACCTAGTTTAATTATGTCCATCTGCTCCTGTCTCCAGTGATGTGGTGCTCAGCCGAAGTTGACATCCTGTTTCTGTTAGATGGCTCTCACAGCATCGGGAAAGGGAGCTTTGAGAGGTCCAAGCGCTTTGCCATTGCTTCCTGTGATGCCCTGGACATCAGCCCTGGCAGGGTGAGTGCAAACGTGTCTCCTCTGGTGCTCTTTGTTTGGAGTGACAGAATCTCATCTTTCGGCAGAGGAAGGAATGGATTGTCTGTGGGATGCAGAGGACTAGGGGAAAAAATGCAACATGGTGGGACTGATGCTGGGGTGTCAGGGATCAGCCAAGGCAGCTAAGTATGCCCTCTGTCCTCCTTAGTGTGTCCTCATCCTCCTCAGTGTGCTTCTCCTCCTCCTCAGTGTGCTTCTCCTCCTCCTCAGTGTGCTTCTCCTCCTCCTCAGTGTGCTTCTCCTCCTCCTCAGTGTGCCCCTCATCCTCCTCAGTGTGCCCCTCATCCTCCTCAGTGTGCCCTTGGTCCTCCTCAGTGTGCCCTCTGTCCTCCTCAGTGTGCCCTTGATCCTCCTCAGAGTGACTTCCCACACAGCCAAGTAGTTCTGCATTGTCTTTCCAGCTAGTTCCCCCACAGGTGGGCGTAGAGAGTGTACACTTCTCTCCTGTGGAGTGTCAGAACTCCTAGGAGGGCAGACATAAGCAATATGACAACCCCTTCCCAATCACATACTAGAGAAGATGGCCTCATCCAGGCTCAGGGCTGTAGCGGGATGGGCATGGATCTGGTTTCCAACTATAAAGAGGGAAAGCAGCTTAGTTAAGTCTTTATGGATGCTCTGTGGATGGTCTGTTGAGCATTCACATGGATTTAAGCAATGGGGATCTTCCTCTCAATTAAAATTTCAGCCCTGGCACCTTGGCCAACAGAATGCACACTGAGCAGACCAGAGTGTTAGTGGGGAACAGCGCTGTCCTCTCTGGCCACTTTAAAGTTCCACTCTTTTCAGAGGGAATCCAGAGAGCACCTTCATTCCTTGTCCTTTCTGACTTCAAGTGTCACAGATAGCAGAGCTGGGCTCTTGTTTCTTCAGGAGACAATTTTGAACAACCCACAGCACAAGGAGTATGAATACATCCTTAGAAAGAGAACAACACAGCCCCTCAGCTCCCCTCACCCAGCAGTAGACCTCCAGCCCTGTAGTGGTTCCACTCTCCTGTCGAACATAAACACTGGAGACTATATGACACCCTCCATGGCAAACCTTTAAGAAATAAATGTTCGCATGCACCAGAAACATAGGCATGTCCTATGCTTCCACTTGATGAGGTCCTCCAACTCATCCAATATGTAACAGCTTGAATCCTGCACTCTGACAGCCACGCTCCTAAATACTCCCACCCACGAGTCACTGCTTACAATGTTTCTTGTCACCGGAAAAGATTTCAGGCACTCTGAAAGCTCATTGGTAGGGACAGGTAATAATCAACTAGTGTTCCCATTCATCCTTAATTATGAATGATCAGGTAGGGTTTAAATCCAGAAAGTATATGTACACACACACACACACACACACACACATGCACACAGTCACCACACACACACACACTCACAAACACTCACACACTCACCACACACACAGTCACCACACACACACAAACACTCACACACTCACCACACACACACTCACCACACACACTCACAACACTTGCATATATACTTTCTGGGTTTTCAACCATGTAAACCCACCCCCAAATGAAATAAAATGAAGAAGCCATAATTTTTTAAATTAGAGACCAGTCACAGACTGAGAAAGGAAGGGGCTTTCCAAGGCAACATTCCTGACTTAATCCTGTAAAAGCTGGAGGATTTAGGAACAAGCAAGGCTTGTTATGGGGGCCAGGTTGTCTGGAGAATGGCTGTCACTTGCAAGTGTGAGCACATTGCCCTGGAGTGTAGGCAGCCAGGCCCAGTCTCTGACTCGCTAGAGATGTCATTCATTCAGTCCATTCAGGAGCAGCCCTGAGGTTCTGAGTGTGGTGTCAGCACAGTATTAGCCTAAAGGGGCCAGGGCAGAGACCTGCTGGGTCTCCACCTTCCTCCAGACAAGGCCTACTTTAAAAATAACCCCCTCCCATCACTTGTGGTACAAATATACATATGCATAGTGGTATATATGGTCGTATATATCCTCTTCCTGGAGGAGGTGGTGTAAGGATTAAACGCCATTGGTGTTAGCCTTGTATACTCTGAATGAGTGTCCTGGAACCCCTGAGGTCGGCAAGTTGGGAGACACGAGAAGTGTGATGTGTGCATTCTTTAGCGTTTCCCTCCACGTTTACCGTATATATGTGAATATGCACGTGTGGGCAGAGGACAGCTACGGGGACACAGTTTGCTCCTTTCACTTTGTGGTTCCTCAGACCATCGGGCTCTCTGCAGCAGGCACCTTGCCCCCTGTGCAAGGTCACTGATCCTGGATGTACATTCTGAATCCCATGTTCTGCAGAAGAGAATAAAGCAATGGCTGAGGTCACAGAGCAATCTCAGACAGGGTTAAGCTGAAGAACAGGGGCTCTTGACTCTTAGCCCAGGACTTGCCCTGCTAGCCCGTCTGGCTCTCCCAGTGGCAGCCTCTGGCCTAGGGTGATATAATGACATAAAACACCATACTCAGCTGTCACGCAGCCAAGTGACAGCCAGCAAAATTGTAACTCTGGGCTTGTCCTCCCGACGACTTTGTTCCCAGAAATAACTACTCTGAGACTAATTGTTTATTAATAAATGCTTAGGCCAATAACTTTGGCTCTGTTCCACAGCTAACTCATACCTCAATAATCTATTTTATTCTAGTCTATTTTCTACTGGTTGGATACCTCTCCTCGGGTTTAAGCAACCGTCTTCCTCTCTGTCCTGGCAAATCTCCTGAACCTGACTATTTCCCAGAATCCCCCTCTCCCTCCAGGAACTCCCACCCCCTATTTCCTGCCTTACTTCATTGGCCAAGGCTTTTTTATTGGCAGGTGAATGCTTTTACACAGTGCACAAGAGAGTCTCTCCACACAGTGTGGCAGTCTGTGATAGTGAAGGGGTTGCAGGACACAGAATGGGGTGGAAAACAGTAAGAAAAGCAAGCCCACAAACCTCTTGTCTGATGCTGTCAGGAGCAGATCAGGACAGCTCAGGGGACTTGAGTGTCTGTGCACGTTGATTCTTTTTGTGCCATTGTGACCAAAAGGGAAGAGTGATTTCTGTGTCTCGGGGTTCCAGGGACATGTTAGGCCCATCCTGGTAGGGAAACCCTGGCTACAATGTGGCTGCATCTGTGGCCGGTGAGAACGTGAAACAGTGTAGCTATTTGCATTGTACAGACCAGGAAGGAGAGAAAGCAGGCTGAAGCTAGGGCTTCGTGGGTTGTTCAGAGGCCTGCCTCTGGGACCTGCTTCGACCAGCCATATCCACCTTGTAAAGGCTCTGCAGCCTTCAAAGCAGTACTGCAGGCTGGGGACTGAGCACTCGTAACATATATTTCAGGTTCAAACCTATTTCAGTGTAGAACTGTATGAAATTCTAGGGCAGGGCCTGTCACAGAGAGCCAGAGTCGTGAGAAGCCTGAAAGCTGCTCTCTCTGAGGGACGCATTCGTGTGAGAGTGCAGCCAGGCTACATCTCAAGAGAGCGATTCTTGAATGCTTGGAGGGATCAATTTGGGTTTAACCTAAGAAAGACGACTTCTCAGCAAGACTGACAGGGAAGTAGGGGATGTTCAGGTGCTAGAACAGACCTGCTTGCTCCATTAGCAGGAGGACTTGAGTTCTGTTCCCCTAACTTACGTAAAAAGCTGTAATGGTGCTATACATTTGCAATCCCAGTATTGATGAGGTAAAAACAGACAGACCCCTGGGGGCCCATGGCCAGCCACTCTAGCCTGACCAGTGAGTCCCAGGTCCCAATAGGATACCCTGTTTGAAAACACAGAAAAACACCACCGACAGAGAAACACCTCTGGCCTCTTCATGCTTTTGCACTCACACTCTCTCTCTCTCTCTCTCTCTCTCACACACACACACACACACACACACACACACACACACACACACAAGAAACATTAGAAAAGAAACAGGATTAGTAAGGGTGGGAGAAAGAACATGAATATGATCAAAGTACATCATGTACATGTATGGAAATGTCCCAGTGAAATCTATTATGTATAATTAATATATGCTAATTGAATAATTTTAAAATAAGATGTAAGGAAAAGTTACCTTTTCATAGATACTTCAGTACTAATCGATACCATGATCAACCACATAAATTCTTTGTCTACTTCATTCTGTCACAAGTCACCCCAATAAAACGCCGAAGTTTGGGTCACAGAAATAGCCCCTATCTGAGGGTCAGGAGACAAGACCTTCCCCATGTCTTCTCTCTCTTCTTAGATACTTGAAACATGAAATAGTATCTGAGTACCTTCAATTTTCAAGACATACTATGCAGCCATTTCTTCCCAACTGAAACCTTCTCTTCAGGTTAGAGGAAGCAGGGAACTCTTAAGATGAAGGGAGCTACAGAAACTTGCGTGGCTCAGAAGTTCACGAAAATTACAAGATTAACAAAGCTTCCTCCAAGGTCAAACAAAGCAGGAATCAGTTGCTGGGGAAAAGGAGACTCTCATTAGAGTTACCTACACCTTTCCAGGAGGCTCCAAACATGCAGCTTTTGTGAGTCTTCACCCATGATGGGTGTGCCTTTTGGAGATGTAGCTGCCTTTGAATTACCCACATTCCCATAATCTCTTATCTATACTCCTGTAATTAACCTGAATAAATTTATTGGTTCACCAACAACAGTTGAGTAGAATTTGGGTTGTTGTAGTGTCTTATGTGGAGTGAACAGACATTTGTTCATATTTTTCCAGGAGAAATTACATAAGACCTCATACTATAACTTTTTTCTACCCTCCACTAATGTCCTGTCATCAGCAAGTGGACCCTACAAACGATATGTTAGTTAAAGCAAAATTGATAGGTACAACAAACAGTCATAGAACATCAAGAACCACCCCCCCCCCCAAACTTCATCATGTCCCACACTCTGGTCCTCTTTTCTCTAAGCCTCTGTGGGTTCTGGGTCTAGGCAGGTGGAGTTTGGATTCATGCTTCTGTATGCGTCAACAGGTTCTGCACTTCAGATGTGGTCTGCAGAAAAACTGAACTACTGAAATCAAGGACAGTCTCTAGCGGGAGAGGGAAGGTGACTCAGAGCGGAGATCCCAATCCCAGGAGCACCACCATCCGCTCTGCACCGTGCTCACCCTGCCAATCCCAGGAGCACCACCGTCCGCTCTGCACCGTGCTCACCCTGCCTCAGCTCAGCTCGAGGCAGGAGTTGGGGCCACTCACCAGCAATGGTCGAGGCGTACTGATAGGGCTCTGACAGGAAGTGCGGGAGGGTGAGGACAAAGGCCCCTGCAGCCAGGAGGAGACCCCCTATGCCGATCATCCGTGGGCGGTTCACCCGGCTGCCAAAGTAGCTGACGAAGATGATGAGGATAGCGTTGCTGATCTGCAGAGGAGAACAAGGGATGCAGTGAGAGTCAGGTCCCACCCTCCCCCAGCCCAGAGGAGACCCACCATAGCTCACCTAGGGAGAACAGACAGGGAAGGGGCTGTCTGGCTTTAAGCTCAGTCCCTGACAAAGCCAGGCTAGCCTTGCCCAGATGGTCTTGCTCATGCTGTGGATTCACGACATTGGCTTTCCCTTGGTCATCAGAAACCTATCCCGGCCTCAGCTTTTAGACCAACCCAAGGAAATTATCTGAAAACAAGAAGAACTAATCTAGACATTGGGTGTCTATACATAAACCTGAGTGTGTATGTAGGGTGCTTGTGTCAGCAAGTGGGTGTGCTTCTGTGCATATGTGTGTGCTTCTCTCTCTCTCTCTCTCTCTCTCTCTCTCTCTCTCTCTCNCACACACACACACACACACACACACACACACACACACACACACACACACACCTTGAGAAACAGGAAAAATGAAGTCTACTTGGGCAAGCCAGTATCTTTACTAACTAGCCACTGGTACTCTGTGGAGAGGCTTTGCTGGGTGGCTTTGGGGTCCCTGCCTTTCCTGTTTGCTGTATTTGATCCAGCACTTATTTTGATCTCTTTCGTTTCCAGGAAGACATTTCCAAGCAGCTTTAAGTTGAGAGTGTTTGTGGGCGGCCTGTTGTTGAGGTGGGATGAAGTGTTTGAAGTCTTCCTCTTAATTTTACAAACACTCATTTCCTGCTTTAACAGCCCTATGACTGGGGTGTAGAGAGACACCTGGGTGGATTTGCTTCTGTGGACAGTAAACTGCAGATAAAAGGCAGTGAGCGATTTTACTTCCAAACCACCAATTAGATGAAAGGCCTTAGCCACTGACTGGAGCCGTTTGCTGTGCGATTTGTATTTGAAGCTGGGTCCTTCCTGGTTAACCCAAGCAAGTGGACCCAGCTGCTGGTCTCCAGAGAATTCCTCCCACCAGTCTGACGAAGCACTTCTTTACATGGGTCGATTAAAAAGGACAAAGAAGAAAATCTGAGCCCACACATTCCCCATTTGCTACAACCACGTCCCTTGCCTACTCTGACTGATTACCAGATCCCTCTCCCTCGCCTGCTCTGATTGGTCACCAGATCCCCCTCCCCCACCTGCTCTGATTGGTCACCAGATCCCCCTCCCCCGCCTGGTCTGATTGGTCACCAGATCCCCCTCCCCCGCCTGGTCTGATTGGTCACCAGATCCCCCTCCCCTGCCTACTCAGACTGATCATGGATCCCCTACTTGTTTGATTGATCGCTGATCCACCCACCAGTTCCAAGTACCCTTGCAGATCCACTTCGTGTGGATACAGGAAGATGTGCTTCCATTTTCTCCTTTTCTATGAAAGTTAGCATAGGTTTACACATTACTCTCTGACTCTCATCTTTCTATGTCATATTATCTTGGAAATCTCATCATCTCTCTATATATGCATATATAGACATTATAGATAATTTGCCAATTAGTCCATCACAAGGATTTATCAGGACTAATTAGCCGGCCCGTATTGATGGACCGTTACTATTACAAATACACTGTAATCTTATGAATGCCCTGTTCACTGTGTGGAAGAGTATCTGTAGGATAATACCCCTGTGCATTTTTAGCTGTCAATACATATTGGCACGATGCCCTCCTTAGATGTGACACCAGTTTACGCTCCTACCCACGACGATAAAAAATAATTCCCTTTGCAGACACTGCGTCTCTTTCTTTTTCTCGAGGTGATGGTCTTGTTTTCCAAATGTTCTGCCATTAAAGAGCCATTTGTTTCCCCTTCTTGATCTGTGATCGTATCTTTGGCCCATTTTCTGCTGTTTTGTTGTCCTTTTACACATGGAGGTACTAACCCTTGCCTCCGTGAGCTGTAAATCCTCTCTGCTTTGTCTTAACCTGTGACTGTGTGGAAGTTTGTTCCAAGCCCTCAGATTTATCAGACTTTACAACCTGTAAAACATTAAAGACTAGATTTGAGTTCCTGCCAAACAAGGGAGTTCTCCCAAGAGCTCTTTCTGAATATTCCTGGTGGAGATGCTCAGCTTGAATCCATTCAGTGTCTCCTTGAGTTTGTGGTGGTCTTTCCAGTCGTCCTGGTGCCTGGCTGAAAGGTCTGTCTTCTCCACTGGCTTGAGGTCATATTTCACATCATTTTCTAAGGAAACTGTGGCAGGCTTCCTTCCCCTGGGCTTCTCAAAGTTGCCCCATGGCTATGACCCACAGCACCCATTTCCCCACGTGGCCACCCAAGACTCAATGCCTTTCTGCTTTTAGCTGCCAACAGCTCCCCATCTGTGGCGTCATCTGGCTGACCCGGGGCATCAGTTCATTGTCTTCCAAGCACCAGGCCAGCTAAGGGATTGCACTAGGGACTCCAGTAGTGTCTTTGCCCACTTGAAGTCTTTGCCAGAGCTGGCCTACTGAGCGTGTGGTACCCTGGGGGTTTGGAGAGCTGAGGATTAGGATCTGGTTGGGGCCATCACTCTGGATGCTCAGCCTCCCGGTTCCAGTTTCGTGAGGCATGTGTTGGGTTTTCTCCTACGGCCTCCTCAGTTAGGAATCTCAACCTGTCAGTTCTCCATTTCCGTCCCTGAACCTCCAGATCCACTATTCCTTGTCTCTGTTTTGTGAACTGACTGTCCCTCAGTCTGACTCACTGGTCTAGAAATTTGGCCTTCTTCTGGCTTGGGCAGGCAGGAGTGGGTCATCAGTGAGATACAGGGGTTTGGTGGCCGTGGAATATTCTGCAGGATTTGAAAGCATTTTGCTTCCAGTCTGTATCCTCTCTAGAGGAGGCAAGCAGTATAATGGTGCTTTAGAGAGGTCCGGGTGCTGCAAGTCCAGGGACCCAGGCTTCCTTTCCTTGTGGTCCTGGGTGGAAAGCCTTTCACAGTGTCGTCTGTATACTTTAGTGTGGTCTTCAGTCATATGGGCCTCAACTGGGCCCCCGTGGATAGGTGATATGACTCATGAGTTTATACACAGCAGCACGTGAGCCAGGAAGTCTTTGGGAGATGCAGGCAGAGCCTTGCCCGAAGCTGCTTGCAGCCCAGCGGGGGCAGCTGCCTTCCGAGGCGAGTACTTCAAGATGACTCACTGCAGATCAGGGCACCAGGCATATTTGGCCACATCCTCCCAGATTCTCCAGCTGGTCTGTAGAACCACGTTTCAAGGGAGGCTGGCCAGGGCTGCCACACAGGATTTGCTGAGTGGACAAGAGACAGATGTCCATCTCTCTTCTGTGAAATGTTCATCATTTGACTGAAATCTCTGGGGTCTCTGACCTTGTCCCCTCCCACAGGTCAGAGTGGGAACCTTGCAGTTCGGTTCCACTCCTCATCTGGAATTCCCCTTGGACTCCTTTTCAACCCGGCAGGAAGTGAAGGAAAACATCAAGAGGATAGTATTCAAGTAAGTTTAACGGGAGCACACCACGCAGACTCCAAAGTTGGCTGGCTGGCTGCCTGCTTTGTCCTTCCTTCCTTCCTTCCTTCCTTCCTTCCTTCCTTCCTTCCTTCCTTCCTTCCTCCCTCCCTCCCTCCCTCCCTCCTCCCCCTTCTTCCTCTCTTTATTCTTTCTTCTTTTTTTCTTCTTCTTTTCCTCCTTTCCTCCTTCTCCTCCTCCTCTTCCTCTTCCTCCTCCTTCTTTGAAACTGTATAGTCCTGGTTGGCTCAGAACTCCCTCTGAACTCACAGAGATCCACCTGCCTCTGCCTTCCTGAGTTCTGGGATTAAAGGTGTGCATCACCACACTTAGTGAAGCTGACTGCAGTGAAAACTGCTGCCTTGAAGGGTTTGGACTTCCTTACCTTAGGCCCCAGCTATGCACAGTTGGTGATTCTCAGGGCTGCTCTTTTTATTACGGGATGACACCCAGGTGGGAGTTTAAAACACTGGTTTGAAAAAGTTTGCTATGTAATTGTCAGTTACATGGAAGAGAGGGTTACTGAAGGTCCTGCTAGGGTGAAGCATGTGAGGCTATGGGAAGACCCTTAGGTCCAGCCTCAGCTATCCATGGAGACCTCTCAGTTGGGACATGAGGTCCAGCCTCAGCTATCCATGGAGACCTCTCAGTTGGGACATGAGGTCCAGCCTCAGCTATCCATGGAGACCTCTCAGTTGGGACATGAGGTCCAGCCTCAGCTATCCATGGAGACCTCTCCGTTGGGAGGGTCACCACACTTTTCGAAGCTGCACTTTATTTACATTCTGAAAAGAGCAATTTCCTTTCTGTTACTGAGAATGCTGTAAGATTGGGGAGCGTTGATAATGTGTTCATCTGCATACACAATGCATAAGTGTGTGCACATGGTAGAGTGCCAGGGACTGGCATTGGTGTCCACGTGGTGGGTAAACTGAGGCAGGCAGCCACTGATGGGGTGGGTCCAGCTACCTACCTGGGCTGCTGCCAATGGCAGACTTTTTCTCTGAGGGAGCAAAGCTTAATTTACTGGGGCTGGCACTCTCTGTGGCCAGCAAAAAACTATGAACTCTTTTAACCCCTTGGGGCTGTGGAGAAAGAGAAGGAAAGAGAAAATACACACACACACACACACACACACACACACACACACACACACACACACACACAAATTGCTGGGCGGAAGGAACAATGTCCCAGCCATCCATACTTTTTTCTTTCTTCCATCACTTATATATATCCCAGCAAAATCTTTCAAGCAGTATACAATTACAATGTAATGTCACTGTAGTTTTCTTCTAGTGAATGATTGTGAAAAACAATGTGCTCCCCTAATACCTTTACAAGAAATAATATTACATTTGTAACTAAGCAACTTGTTATACATTAACAAAGTGTAACTGAGCAAGGTAGTTTTCTCAGCCAGTTTCTCTTACTGGCAGACAGCAAATTGTGGTTACAAAGAAAGGAGTAATTGTTTTATTATTTATCTTTAAAAGTAATCTTGTAAGAATCTTAGGGGGATGGAGAGTGATGCCTTAGTTGTTAAGAGAACTGACTGCTATTCCAGAGGTCCTGAGTTCAATTCCCAGCAACCACATGGTGGCTTACAACAGTGTACTCACATACATAACATAAATAACTATATCTTAAGAAAAGAATCTTAAAAGAACCACAAATCTAAACTTTCATTAAAAAAAAAAAACAAAACAGTCATATCTACTTTAAATCTTCAGAATGCACATATATACTCACCAGCAATTCTTATCAAATCATATCAGGAAACTGAGAGCAAAGATGGGTATAAGAAATCAGTCGTCACCAGTCCAGCCTTGGTGAGAGTCTCGTCATCCAGTGCTGCCATTGTTCCTGTTCCCTGACCATAAAGGGTGCCTTTCTGGACTTCAAATTGTCTCCTAAGATTTTCTACATCAGAGCCCGGATTAAAAAAACATCTCAATCTAGTTCCACTAACCATTTTGTTTTCCTAACTGCTTTCTAAAGGTGTTAGTCAGAGCTGACAAGCTGCGTCTCTAAGTCCTTTCCTAGGGTGGTGAGACCATCATTAATCTGCTCCAGCAGCAGTGCCTGACAGGGATCAAGCATTAGTGCTGTGAGCGCCAGAGATACCGCCCAGTGAGATGTGGGATGTGAGGGCAGCAAGCTGAGCGGAACTCCATAACAGCATGAAGTCCTCAGGACGTGTGGTCCTCAGGGCCGTGCCGCCCTGAGGCCCACACCCATGGGAAGGTGGTAACTGGTGGGCCACATTCCATGAGTTCTAAAGCTATTTGTTGTTCCTCCTGCATGGCCCTCTGCAGTAGGGTCATGACAGAATAATAAATCAGCTTCTATGAAAAGTTGCTCATACATATATGTATACAGACACATTTTGTGTGTGTTATCTGTATATCTGTTCATAATCTGTATGAGACTGTGCTCTATATACATACATGTATATTTAGGTACACACACATATACCCTGTTCCCACCAGCTCTCCTAGAAGAATGAGTTTGACTTATTCAACTCTGAGCTCTGGGTCTGCTCTGCTCTCTACTGTCCCTGTCCTGGACAGAGAGTCCAGTGATGTCCTGCTCAGGTCCCTTGACCCAGCCACTCATTGCTCCCAGTTTCTCTTGTGAAGGTCCTGAGCCCCAGGTCCTTTTCCAGTCAAAGGCCTCTCTGTCAGCTCACCTTTGTTGTCCAGCACCCTCTGGGTACCGCACAGGGCACAACAGAATCCTCAGGGTCCCCTAGGAACCATCTTGACTTTTCTTTGATTGTTTATTGCAGCCCCCTTTTTCTGTCCTGGGTCACCCAAACAGGAAGAGGGTCAAGCCATGCTAAAAACAAAGTATAAATGAAAAGAGCACTCCAGTGTGCTTTGAAGAGCTATGTTTGAGAAGAACCAGTATTGGCACAAGACACCTCAAGATGAGGTTCTCAGCAAAAACAGAGGGCAGGGATAAGAGACAAAGACAGGAGATAGAGGACTAGCTAGAGATAGAGGAAGGGCTCTGTGTTCTGGGTTTGGAGGGGGAGAACTGCCTCTGGATAGAAAGGAGAGAGGCTTGACCCATAGGAAAATGGCGGTTTATAAAGGTAACAGGGACAGCCTGTATTAGGATGAGGTATCTAATTTTAATCAGGCATGCTTAATTGAAAGCACACTGTACAAAAAACTTCTATGCTAGCCTTCACAACAGTACTATCTATAGCAGCTTCAAAAGGGAGGTCACAAGGGTGTGAAACTGGTTACTGGATAAACAAAATGTGGTATATCCATGCAATTGAATAGTATTCAGCTATGAAAAGGAGTGACATGTTGGTTCATGCTACACCATGAGTGAAGTGTGGAGGCACGTTACATGAAAGAAACTAGGTGTAAAGGTCACATGCCACAGTCATATCACAAGGTCATGTAAAGGTCACGTTACAGTCATATCAATAAGTCATGTAAAGGTCACATGTCACAGTCATATCACAAGGTCATATAAAAACTTATTTTCATTTATTTATTTTTATTGTGCCGGGGAACAAACCCCTGGCCTTGAAGATGAAGACAAAGTTTTCCCACTGAGCTGTGTTCCCAGGCTTTTATCCTATTGACCTTAGATTCTCTTTATTGTTGGAGGGCGTTTGCATGATTCGGCATGGGTGGGTGACACTGCTCCACAGCATGTTGAGGTCAGAGGACCATTTTAGGACTCGGTTCTCTTCTTCCGTGGGGACTTGGATTCCAGGGCTTGAACCCAGGCCATCACGTTTGCCTGCTGAATCATCTCGCTGGCCCCTCTTCTATCTGGTGAAGTGTCTAGAACAGGCAGGTGTCTGACATCTTTTAGTAATTCATGATGTCATGGGCTTGGGGACAAGGATGCTTGCCAGTGGATTCAGGGCTTTTAAAGTGATGAGGAGGTTTGAGCTTAGTGCTATGATTACAATACTGAATGTGCTAAAATCACCAGCCTGACTTAGAACAGCTACATAGAGGCACTAGAGGTTTATCTAGTGTCTGGTCCAGTTCTGCCTCGTGTGTGTCATGTGTGTCATGCATGTCATGTATGTCATGAATGCCATGTATGTCATGTATGTCGTGAATGTCATGCATGTCATTTATATGGTAGACTGGGCCCCACTCAGCCAACCATGCCCTCCTCTTTCCACCTCTTTAAAATGACTAGTTGAGCCTCCTTTTCCAGCTTCGTTGAGAATATTATGATTCATGACATGATACCAGAAACATTAAGAACACCAGAGGCCAGTGGCCAATGTGGTGGCTCAGCACATAAAGGCACTCGCTGCCCGCCATGCCTGATGACTGGATTCCAGTTCCTAGGGCTCATATGGTAAAAAGAGAAAGCCAATGCTTGCAAGATGTCCTCTGTCTCCCACATGCAAATCATGGCATGTATGATCCACTACTATAAATAAATAAATAAATAAATAAATAAATAAATAAATAAATAAATAAATGTAAGAAAAAAATTAAAACTCCAAAAGGTGGCATTTAAATTAGATTTTTTAAAAAACCAAACATTCCAGAAGAGACTGCAGGGGGAGGATGTAGGAGCCCCTTTGTCTAAACAAGTTCAGCTCTTCTTTGGGGTGTGTTTAAGATGTGTACATCTTCTCATGACTGAGGCCATGAACAGAGCGAGGAGGCAGTAGTTCTTGGTTAGCCTCATTTTGGGGTCGGTGAGGCCATCACAGATGATGTGCTGTGTGCACCAAGACAGAGGAATGCTGGCCCTCGGGAGGCAACGATGGCCCCTCCCCGCGTTTTTTCCTTCTCTTCAGGGAAGCTTTGCACGCTGACTGTTAGGAAAGCCCCGGCTTCCTGAGAAGTGCTTTCTCGCAGCTTTATAAGGGACTTTAGATGACCAGTCAAGCCTCCCAGTATTGTACCAGTGAGGACGTAAAGTCAGAACATATGTGGTGGCTGGTCCTTAGATGTCAGGGCACAGCACCCCAGATCTCCTGTGGCTGGTGTGTGTCTCTCATAATCACCCATGTAAGAGCAGATGGCCTTAGGGGCCAGAAGTAGGCATCAAACCCGGTGGAGCTGACGTTACACGTGGTTTCCAGGGTGCTGGGAACCGAACTTGAGTCCTCTGGAAGGAGAGTGCAGGCTCTTAACCATTGAGCCGCCTCTCCGGCCTCCCTAAGCCTTCAGCTGCTTTCAACTCACACCAGCTTTTAAACATGGCTTTAAAAATATTTGGAATTTCCAAGTATTTTGCGACTTTTACTTCATGCGACTTGGTGAGCACATCCAGGTGAAACTATTTTTTATGTTGATCTTCTCATAAGCTAATATTACAACTGCCATGCTGATATTTAATTATTTCTCAATTCTCTCAGAGGAAAGCACTTGGGTTGAACCTAGGATTTTTTGCCTACCCTTTACCAAAAGCTCACTTACTGGGAGGTCCCTCAATACTATTTTTTCAAAGCCTGCCCTGTGGTAACTCACCCCCACCAGAACTGCTATTCGTGTGAATGGGCACAACTGGTTTAGAATGTAGATTATTTAGCCCAGTAACACACCTGTCAGTCTGAACTCACCCCACAGGGCTCCGAGACCCAATGTCTTTAAATAATTGAGAGACTTTTGTGTCTGCTCGAACGTGAGGTCACCTGCAAGTTCAGCTTCTTACGGTGTCCTGTGGGACGGCAGCTAACCCTGATGTTGCTCACGCCTGATGTCGCTCACACTCCTTCAGTCCTACAGGAGCTGGACCCGTCTTTTCCTCGGATCACATCGATGAAAGCAGTGAAGGTGAAGAATATTCTGGGTCTCGTCCATAAAGGCTCTCCAGACCTAATGTGCATGATCTTTTCATCTCTCCACTAAATGCAGAAGACTTAGCAGACTCGGGGGCCCTCCATAAAATGAGCTTGGCTTCCCACAGAGCTGCTGGGAGGAGGGGCAGCTGGAAGAGGTGTCTGAGCAGGGGGACCCATGAGGGTCTGCATGAGGCATAGCAGTCTTTAGTGTTAAGGCAGATATCATACATGCACACACACGCATGCATGCACATGTGCCTATGCACATACAGTGTGTGTGTGTACCTGTCTCCTGCATCCATCAGCATCACACAGTGATGAGTGTGGTACTCTTCAGTGAGTCCATCCACTTCACAGTTGCTCATGTTGAGTATACTATCATCAGCTAAAAGGTTTGGCCTCAGGAAGCTGACGATTCACTAACTTCAAATCCATTGTAATGAGTTAACTCTTACTGGCTGGCTGTCGACCTGGTGAGTCTCCTGTTTTTGGTTTGCATGGTGGAAAGGTGCCTTTGAGCCTTGGCTAGGAGTCACTGCTGTTCCCTATTAATAGGAACCCATTTGCCTCTGGGTTCTCTCCCAGCTTCACCCCCCAGTGACTTCTTTCTTGTTTCTTCTCCTGTCCTCAGAGGTGGGCGCACAGAGACGGGCCTAGCCCTGAAACGCCTGAGCAGAGGATTCCCCGGAGGCAGAAATGGCTCTGTGCCCCAGATCCTTATCATCATCACGGATGGCAAGTCCCAGGGGCCCGTGGCTCTCCCGGCTAAGCAGCTGAGAGAACGGGGCATCGTCGTGTTTGCCGTAGGAGTCCGTTTTCCCAGGTAAGTAAATGCCTCAGTCATTCTGTGTCAGCTTCGGGCAGTGTGACTGGAAGAGCCTGCCAGAGCCTTGTCAGCTGCAGCAAAGATTGAGGATCTGGGAAGACTGACTGGTCTTTATGTGTCTCTCTCTCCCTGCCCCCCCCCCAGCCCCCTTGTTTTCCTCTCTGGCTCGAGTGCATAGCATATTCCCAACCTTCAAAAGTATTGAGGTTTCCTGCTGCCCTCTGCTTATCTGAACTTTTGGTTGTAAGCATCAGAAAGTAAACTTACTTGACAAAAATATAAATCAATGGAATCAACTCATTTTGCCATGTGTGTGAGCTTCCCATCCCTCAGGGGCAGGAGCTGTGGAATTCAGGACTGTTCATCTCTGCTCTGCCCACCACACATCTCTCAAGCTCTCTCAGTCCCCTCAGTCTGGTCTTCTGAGAAAGAAGGAGTGGGGGTCATGAACAACATTCCAGCCCACGACATCACATCTCCATGCTGGGAGGCGGGTGGGTCTCCAGCTTCTGCTAGCCGAGTCATGTGTACACCCCAGCTGACAGTGGCTGGGGAGTCTATGTGAGATCCACCTCCCTCCTCCAGCCACCCTCAACCAGGTGTTGAACAAATCTGCCTTCCTAGAAGAGAGGGTCACATGCCCCCAATGCTCTCAGCCTTAAAAACAGGTATGGTTCCTAGACCTTGGGTCTCTAGTTGTAAGTTTAGGTGACATGACTCTGGGCTGGCTATCAAGCTTCTGTTTAGGAATTTCTTTTGTCTTATTCTTCTTTTCTGTCTGTTAGAATAGGTTTCCTCCTCATGCTGACACTAGTCTAGTCTTGGAATAGACCATATAGATGTCCATCTATCTCATGGGAAAGAGTAGATAGTAAACGAATGGATGCCTATGAAGGAAATGTGATTTCAGGTGGAAACAGAAGGCCCAGCGGGGAAGGGCTGATGGGAGCGGGGAGAGCAGTTTTGGTGGACAGGGCGCTGCCAAGGCTGCTCCGAGGAGTTGTTTGTTGGTTGATTTTTTTAAGAACAAACATGACAGGTAGTAGCAAGGCCCCAAGGCAGTAAGTAGCTTGCTGTGGGTAGGAGCAGGGACCAAGCACATAGGAAATATGGTAGATGGAGGGGGGGGGGAGGGGGCGGGGAAAGCCACTCCGCTGTGGGTGGCATGGAGATGGTTCCCTGCATGAGAGTGCTCACTGGGCAAGCATGAGGACCTGAGCTTAGATTCTGTAACCCTGTAACCCCAGAGCTATAGGGACAGTGACAGGAGGATCTGTAGGAGTTGCTGGCTATCAGCCTAACAAAAGCTCAGCAAGCTCAATGAGCTGCTGTCTGAGAGCAAGGTGGAGGGATAGGGCCAAGCAACTAACATCTTCCTGAGGCTTCAGAACACATTCCCATGCACTCGAGCGCGCGTGCACACGTGCACACACACACACACACACAGTGGATTACACACTCACACTACACACATACACACAAACGTAGGCACACACATACGTACACATACCACGCATGTGTAGGCGTGCACACACTCACACACATACATACCACACACATACACATAGGCACACACACATACATACTCATACTTAAACTGCATGTATAGGCACACATACATACCACACCACATATGCACACACACGTACCACACACACACACACACACACACTCAGATTCTATTTTAAAACCCTTTTGTGGATACTGCTGAAGGCTTTGGCATATACTGTGAGTACAGTGAAGAGCTCTGGGGGGAGGGGGTGGTGTTCAACAGAAATGGCATTTTCATGTGGTCACACTGGCTGAGGACCTAGGGAGGAGGCTTTAGAACAACTCAGATCAGAGACAGTTATGTTCAAAGCCCTAAGCTGCTGGTGCATGCTGGGCACACTGGCAGGGGTGGGGTGGGGTCACTGGGGCACACTGGGGCATGCTGGGGTATACTGGGGCATACTGGGGTATACTGGGCACGCCTCGACCTGAGGTGTGTGGTAAAGGTCAAGCAGGGTAATGGCTGTGGAGTCACGTGTGGACTGGAAGTGGAGAATGGAGGGTCCTGGCCTGAACCCTAGAGTGGATGGCGATGCCATTTCCTAACATGGCAGAGAATAAAGAGAGGAAGACCAGGAAGCCATTTGAAAGTGTGCTCATTCTGTCTCCAACTCCCTGTCCTGCTGGTTGAGCCTCTCTGTGATGCTTCTCCACTCTAGTTAGCACCTGAATTTCTTGGGCAGCTTTTGAGAAAGTCTGCTGCTGGGCCAGAACAGTGGGGGGGGGGGAACCAGCAGGCCACATCTGAGAAGCCCCCTTCTGTGTGCCAAGGCATAACTGGGTACTGGGTGAAAGGTTAGCCTACATGGAGTCGAATAAGATGAAGAGTTAAACACTAGTCAAGTTTGGAGCATGACGACCTTCTCTTCCTATCTGGCTGAGTTTCAACACTTCTTTTCTTCACATCTCAGACTCCCTCATTTTCATTAATTTTTAAATTATTTCTCTGCATCAGGGTCTGGGCACACATGCTTGCCGGAGTACACTTGAGGTCAGAGGACGACTTGCGGGAGTCTATTCTTCCTCTCTACCATGAGGGTCCCAGGGATGAAACTCAGGTCATCGGGCTTGGCGTGGCACCCTGACCCTGAGCCTCTCACTGGCTCTTAAAACAAACGAACAATGAAATTAGCATTTATTTGCTTTGTCTTATTACACAAAGATCTCTTCTTCTTGACTTAGGGTCATCTACATACCATTTTGTCCTGGGCACCGGTGGTAATGCCTCTGGGCACTGAAGGATTCTATTTCCCCTCCACAGCAGCAGACTTCTGGCCTTGGCTGCCTTGGGGCTCTTTCCTGTCTTAGAGTTCTGCTGTCACTGGCTGTCCTTGCTTGCTTTCTCTTTCTCATTTTAAACAACTTTCTCTAGTTTGCTTTCTGATGGATTTTAACAATTAATATTTAACTTAAAAAAAAAAACAAATAGAAAGGATTAGGCAACAAATGAAAAGTTACATATGTTTAAGTTTGTGTGCGCAACTATGTAATGAATTCCCGAAGTTACGGAGCTGTTCTTATCAGCTGTGACTTTCAGTTAGAAGAATCGGTTGAATTCCTTAACACTTTGTCTTGCTGACGAGCGGGTGGGTTTGAGGACAAGGCGTTTAGCACAGGGTGGGCTGTAGCTGAACTTCCCTAAGAATCTCCTCAGTTTGCTTCTCAGTCTCATCTAGACAGATGAGGCTGCTATGAAGTGACAGCTGGGTCCGTGGGATGGCACTGTGGCCCAGGAGCTAGGTAGACAGGAAGAGGAGAGGGAGCATGGTACTAGCTGTTGGGATTTCCCCGCAGGTGGGACGAGCTGCTCACGCTGGCCAGTGAGCCGAAGGAACAGCATGTGCTGTTGGCTGAGCAAGTGGAGGATGCCACCAATGGCCTCCTCAGCACCCTCAGCAGCTCCGCGCTCTGCACCACTGCTGATCCAGGTAGGACTCACCAGCCTACAAGGGAATAGCCTTGAACCTTACAGACGAAAACATGGGCTGAACAGGGCTCCTGAGGCCAGAGCCTCCCAGAAAGGGTGGATAAGAGAGACAGGCAGCCCCTGTCCTGGGTGCTCTGTTCTGTTTCCTTATGGCTGTCTGTCGGTTTCCCAGCTGGAGTTCCGAGCTTACGTCTGTGGGATAAGGGGCCTGGGCTTTAAGGTTGACTTGGTAGGGCTCTTTTCCCTGCTGAGGAGATGAACCAAGTCCACATTCCTCCTTGGCTGCCTGGAGGAATTCAAGGATGCTTTGGACTTAGGACACCGGTCTGGGTCCACCCCAGACCTACAGTGACATTCAGATAGAAAATGCCTGTGTGTGCTGTGAGTGGAGCCTGGGACAGAGGACATCCAGACACTGCTTCACATCAGTGCTCTTCCCTGAGGCCACAGAGTTCACAGCAAGGGGTAGAGTAGGACCCCATGGCAGCCCCTCTGGGGAATGGGGGCTGAGGCAAACAGCATCCCTTGTCTTACGGGGTGTGTTTGTGTGTGTGCGTGTGTGTGTGTGCACGTGCGTGTGCGTGTGTGTGTGTGTGTGTGTGTCCTCTGACGCAGACTGCAGGGTGGAACCTCATCCGTGTGAGCGGAGGACACTGGAGACCGTCAGGGAGCTCGCTGGCAATGCCTTGTGCTGGAGAGGATCAAGGCAAGCAGACACTGTGCTGGCTGTGCCCTGTCCCTTCTACAGGTTGGTCCACAGGGTCTGCGGGCAGAGTCCCCATGATTCTGAATGCTCTAAAGCTGCAGGGAGATTAGCACTTTGGGTTCTGATGCTGGACATAGCTGAACAATTTGTAACAGAAAAAATGGGAGACAGGAGAAGAGGCTGGGGATGGAATTTTCTATCCAGCAGTGAGGAACTCTTTCTGCCACAGCAAGCTCTCAGGACTGGGGAGGGGCAGTGATGGCTTTGGGGTCAGAGGGCCCAGTGTTCAGATCCCAAGCCTGTGCTGCTTCGGCTGCAGTATGGAGAGAGACACCTGGCACACGCCTGTCCCAAGACTTTTTGTGTTACCGCAGAATGCTGGTGTCCGGGAGGACTCGGGAAAACATGAAGTATGGTGGTTTTCAAATCCTCTTTGAGGTTTTGGGGGGGACACTGGTCTAGAACAGAGAGAGCAACAGCAGGGTGAATGGCCGGGGCTGGGGTGTTGGAGGTAGCCTGGCACCATGGTCATTCAAGCCACGCCCCCTCCTCATCTGAGCTCCACATCCCCATGTGAGAGTGACTGAGCATTCTTATATAAAGAGGGGACTGAAGACCGGGGATGGAGAGAATGTGCCTGGTCACACAGCAGAGTCCAGACCCAGAGCCTATTCCCAGAATCCCCCTCCCTGCACTGTAATGGTGATGGCGGCTTGTTTTTCAAGACAGGGTTTCTCTGTGTAGTCCTGGCTATCCTGGAACTCACTCTGTAGACCAGGCTGGCCTTGAGCTCAGAGATCTGCCTACCTCTGCCTCGTGTGTGCTATGCACCACCACATCTGGCTCATTTATAACTTTTAATGTCACACCTGAATTTATATATATATATATATTTGAATGGGGGATCTGGTTCATTTGAAACTTTCCCTACTTAATCTACAAATAAGAGTCAGGATAGCCACAAACAGGAAAGGAACATTTAGTGCTGGGATCTCTGAAACCCTCGCTTATCCTACCACTGCATTTCCTGAATTGTAGCTGGAAGAGAGTGTTCCAGACACACCCTGCCAACTGCTACAGAACCATCTGTCCAGGTATGGTTTGCCTCTTTGACCCACAAACTCTCTGGGAGACTGTTTTATAGAGGGCCCCTGACAGTCCTGGGCAGATGTGGGGTTGGGATGAGTCCCAGGGCAGGAGGGGTGGGTGTTTAGCCAAGGAGGGTCTCCCAGTTATACTTTCCCTTCATCTGCTCAATGGCATAGCTTTGCTGCGGGTGGACTGGTGGCTTTGGAATTACCCATTAACCAATGTGCTTTTCGTCGGTGAGAAACCCACCGAGGAACAACTTCACAGATGCCTTATGTCTAATATTAAACCTGGGGAGATGCCTGAGTGTTTTCACCTCGCTCAGGTGGAGTTACATTTGCCTGCGGTCTACAGTCTCTCTTTGCCACTGTCCACCATGACAGGCCTCATTCGTGGGATCCTACTGAGATCCCTTTAGGCATTACTCACAAGTGTGCTTCCTCACTGTAGAGTCCCAAGCAGGAAGAATTATCAACACCATTCACCAGGGTCCCCAGAGTCCCCAGGGCGCCCTCACTGCCCGCCCCCAGTATCCCCCACTGTCCTGCAAGCACAAACCACCCTGTGTGGTGTTTGTCACCCCCCAGTGAGGGAAGGAGCATTTCCAGGCAGGGAGTGAGGGATGCGACCCTGGGTCAGGCAAGCCCCTGGACACATCCTTTCCAAGTACTGAAGCCCCCATGTTACTGGTCCCTGATATGAAGGAGAAACTAATTCGGAGGCCATGGCTGTTCAGAAAATGAGGACCCTGAGACCTGAGCTTGAGTCCCCGCTCTGCCCTGTCCAGTCACCTGACCTGTCACCTGACTTCCCGCTTCCTGTCTCCGTTCTTAGGGTGGCTACGGGGATAGAATAGGACCTTG
This sequence comes from Mus pahari, assembly GCF_900095145.1. NCBI lineage: Eukaryota > Metazoa > Chordata > Mammalia > Rodentia > Muridae > Mus > Mus pahari. The sequence goes on from NC_034590.1 coordinate 167,991,354, forward strand.
CTTTGTGGTTAACACAGGCCTCATCCCCATGGCTGATACTCAAAGGTCTCTGTAGTTCCTGAGCCCCCCCCCCCCCCCGAGAGTTCCCCTTGATGCTCAAGCTGCTAGTATCGACAACTGATCAGTCTATCCTTTAATCACAGTAATGTGGCTGTAAATAGTAATGTGCTAGTGTTTTGAAGAAAAAATGTTTGCCGGTCGCAATGGTGACACTTAGAGCTTGCACTAGTGCACAAAGATACTTTATGTTCTCTGTGACTTTGGGAGGAAGGCCACGGGGGGGGGGGNGTTAAACTTCATTTTAATAATTGATAGGGAGCAGGGAACTCAAGCAATGTGTGGCTACAGGGTACCATCGGTCAGACACTTTAGAAGGGCCTTGCTTTGGTGTTTGCTGGCTTTCCTGTGTTTTACACCAGCCTTGAGGAGGAACCGCCCACAGTAAGCGCTGCACATTCAAAAGCAAAAGTCTTAACATCTCTCCAGAGCCTTTGCTTCATACCAGGATGTCCCACAGATTCGTTTGCGTCCGCTGATTGTGGGAGAAGTGTGAGTAGAGCGGAGCTTGGGAAGGTGAATTAAGATGTCCACAGAGGCAGAGGTGGCTACGTTCGTCACTGGGCTGCCTGACTGCCACACGTAAAAGCTCATGGCTCTCTGTGCCACCAGGCAGGAGCCTTAGGCAACCCTAGGTCGGTCTTGAACAAAGACCTGGGCCCCTCTGGGCCTTCTCAGAAGCCTTGGATAATGATGGCCAGTATCCTGATACCATAGCGGGAGCATGGCAACATGGACTCATCCTTCACCCAGTTGGCACGGGCCCTACCAAGGTCTTCCAGCTGCACCCAGTCCCTCCTCTGGGTATCAGTTCTTTCTTAGCTGTGAGAGCTTTGCTGCTCTCCCTCCTACTAGACGGTGTGAGCACAACCTTCAGTCAGCACTCTCCACTCTCTGCCTGTCATCTTGGCTTTTAATGGGTATCTCTCTGGTAGGCCCCTGTGACTCCCAGCCCTGCCAAAATGGAGGCACTTGCATTCCAGAAGGCGTGGATAGGTACCACTGTCTCTGCCCACTGGCATTCGGAGGGGAAGTCAGCTGTGGTACGTATACTTGGGATTCCCAAGACTGACTCACTGGGAGAGCATGCAAGGCCTGGGTTCACGCTTCCTGCTGTCCCCTGCTCCCTGCTGAGTAGAAAGCAATGGGTAGAATTTCAACCCACCTTCTTTCCCCATAGCCCACTGACCTGTCCTATGGTGCGGCCTCAGGCACTTTGTCAATCCAAATAGCTGCTGCCTAATGTCTGAGCATATCTATGGTTTGCCCCACCTCTTCTAGAGAAGAGGAGCAAGAAGGCCTAACTTCTTTTGATTTTAAAGCCATGCAGTGAAGATTCTATAAGCCTTGGCTTATGTGATTATGTTAAAGTACTTAGCATAGCGACCAGCACACTCGTTAAGTGACGTACACAGGTGTGCCGGTGCCGTCATTGGAAATCCATATAGGAAAAGTAAATCGTATACGACAAACCTAGGGACGCATCTAAAAGAAATATAGGAGCATATCTCCATGATCTTAAAAGCTGACAAAGACATCTAGGGACTCAAGGGCCTTTAGTATTTCCCTAAGAAAATAAAGTTGGAGGATAAACTCATTCTGCTTTATAAAAAGCACTTGGACTGTGTCCCTTAGCAAAAGTGGCAGGAAGCGTTCTATGTCTGAGTCTCTGGCAAGCACTGAACACTTAGGGGCATGAGTCCCACTGCTCCAGCATCTTCCTGGGAGGTCTCTTGTGCTTGAAGTGGTTTAAAGGCATCTAGAGTGGGGCTGGTCCCCAGGTGACAGTGCGTATCACTGTGATTCCAACAGCCCCGAAGCTGAGCCTGGAATGCAGGGTCGATGTCCTCTTCCTGCTGGACAGTTCTGCGGGCACCACACTGGAGGGCTTCCGGCGGGCCAAGACCTTCGTGAAGCGCTTCGTGCAGGCCGTGCTGAGGGAGGACTCCCGAGCCCGAATTGGGATAGCCAGTTACGGCAGGGATCTGATGGTGGCGGTGCCTGTCGGGGAGTACCAGCATGTGCCAGACCTGATCAGGAGCCTTGACAGCATTCCCTTCAGTGGTGGCCCGACCCTGACTGGGAGTGCCTTGCTACAAGTGGCAGAGCATGGCTTTGGGACTGCCAGCAGGACTGGCCAGGACAGGCCACGCAGAGTAGTGGTTCTGCTCACTGAATCACGCTCTCAGGATGAGGTGGCTGGGCCAGCAGATCACGCAAGGGCTCGGGAGCTGCTCCTCCTGGGCATGGGCAGTGAGATCCTGCAGGCGGAGCTGGTGAAGATCACAGGTAGCCCGAAGCATGTGATGGTCCACACAGACCCTCAGGAACTGTTCACCCAAATCCCGGAGCTGCAGAGGAGGCTATGCAGCCAGCCACGACCAGGTAAAACACTGCAGCCTAACCTAGGGCTGGCTTGTCAGTAGACAGGTCCATCTGTGTGTCTAATTGGCACCACCAGCCAATCTTTTCCCCAGTGCCTGTGCTGGGAACTAGGATCGGGGCCTGAATGTAGAACTCTGTGGGGACATCTTGTGAGGACCAGATAAGACAAGCCTAAGGGTGCTCACCGTGTCCAAGCATGCGCCTGATTATAGGTACTGTTACTAATCACACTTGATCATTGTTATTAGTCTTAAGGAGTTCTGAGTCTTACCAAGCCTGCCTGAGAACAGCATTCTGGCCTCTTTGATGTTAACTCATTAACGAGAAGTGTATTCTTAGAACACACACGTGTACCCATACACACACACACTTTAACACAACCAAAGCGAGCATGTTGTGATACCTTCTCTGTCTACCTGCCATGTGCTGTAACACTTTTCTGCTCGTCCTGTTTCCTTTCCCACGAGGCTGAGCTTGTGCGCAGCACTCAGTTGGGAAATGGTAGCCCTGGGAGTAAGCGGGGCCGCGCAGGGGCTAGTACCCGAGATGTCAGAGCTGGAACACATCTGTAAGAGGGCACTTCAGTGCTTCCCTGGGGAACCGAGTGGAAGAGCCTCACGTGGGACTTAGCATCCCCGAACTGTGTTACTGGCAATGGTCCCCAGAGGTGAGAGTCCCCTTCTGTAATGGTGGAGAGGCTCATCATGTCCCTTGTATCCTGTTCCCTAGGCCAGTGTCCTATGGCAGATATAGATATAGATATAGATATAGATAAAAAACAGACTTGCCAATTGCAGAGGGTTCCTGTATTATCCCATCCATTAGGATAGGTCATTGATACATTTAACAAACCAAAATCGATACATTGTTACTTAGTACAGTCTACCTTTGCTCAGATTTCCTTAGCTTTTACCTGATAGCTTCTTGTTCCCAAAGCCAGAAATGGCCCTCACAGGAGAGTTAGCAGGCCTGTCTCCCCTGGGGGGTTGCGGCGGGTTCTCTATTTTCCTTGTGTCCAGTGTGGTTTTTAAAAGCTAACATTATCAGACCACCAGACCCTTTGACTCCATATTTAAACCATCCCAGTGGCTCTCCATGTGGCTGAAAGAAACCTGAGCCCCTTCCACCAGCTCCTGAGAACTTCCTGCCTGGCTGCTGCTCTCCCACACACTGGAAGACTGAGGAAGCTGCCTCTGTGCTAAGAAGCACCCTGCCTGCCCATTAGTGTCACCTCTCTCCTCCCCAGGGATTCCCTGAGCACCTTCCCAGTCACATCTTGTCCTGCTGTCCCTCTAGCCCCTTCTTTCCCTGCTTTCCCACAGTGTTGCTGACTCTGTTCCACATTTGTGTTCATTTCATATCCGTATGTCATAAATCACCACTCCATAGATGGCGGGTATCAGCCTATCTGATACAATAGCAGAGCCCTGTGCACAGTGGGCAGGCACTGTGTGACATAAGGAGGCAGGCGAAAGTACAGTCACACCTGCTGCTGTCAGGGCCTTCAAAATCACATATGCTGGGCCCTTCTTTCAAAGATCAAAGGTGAGTGACCTGGCTTCACATGGCTTCAGTGCTGCGGCCCAAGGTCACCGTTTCTAAGCCAGCAAGGAATAAATTTAAAAAAAAAAAAAAAGGTAGGGGAGGGAGGCTGAGGTCAAGCAGCTCCCACTGACACATTAGAATTTATACAGTTTCAAGCTTAGAAACTGCATTCCCTTTGATGGGGACTACAGCACGGCCACCCCTAGTGGCCATTCTCAGCAGGAGGCTGGGAATGTCATCAGGGCAGCCATTTGTATTCATGTCTATATTCTAGGGAAAGGGTGAGCTGTGGCTGTGGGAGGGTGGATGCTACAGGGGCAGTCAGCACACTGGCTGGCCTGGACTCTGCCCAGCCCAGAACAGCCCTGCTGTACCAGCCAGATCTAGACAAGGGACCTATTCTGCTTGCTCCTCCAGGCTGCCAGGCACAGTCACTGGACCTGGTCTTTCTGTTGGATGCCTCTGCCTCCGTGGGACGTGAGCACTTTGCCCAAATGCAGAGCTTCATCAGGAAATGCACCCTCCGGGTTGATGTGAATCCTGATGTGACACAGGTTGGCCTGGTGGTTTATGGCAGCCAGGTTCAGACGGTCTTCGGGCTAGACATCCATCCCACCCGGGCTGCCGTGTTGCGGGCCATGAGCCAGGCTCCCTACCTAGGGGGTGTGGGTTCTGCTGGCACAGCCTTGCTGCACATTGAGGACAAGGTGATGACGGTCCAGAGGGGTGCCCGCCCCGGTGTCCCCAAGGCCGTGGTGATGCTCACAGGCGGGAGTGGGGCAGAAGATGCAGCTGTCCCTGCCCAGAAGCTGAGAGGCAATGGCATCTCAGTCTTGGTCATGAGTGTGGGAGCCGTCCTCAGGGAGGCAGTACGGAGGCTTGCCGGTCCTCGAGACTCCCTGATCCATGTGGCAGCTTACACGGACCTTCTGTACCATCAGGACATGCTCATCGAGTGGCTGTGTAGAGGTGAGTGGGGATAAGCACATATCTGTCAGGGCTCTCTTGAGACAGGGAGTTTGCCTGAGTCTTCACACGTGTTACTATAAGGAGGACAGCTCCCTAGTCCCCACTTCCCATGAGTGAGCTTATGGGCTAAACCCTACAACTCCACAAACTTCTCCAGTGTTATCGACCATGTGCTAAGCTGTTGCTGCGGGGCCATGGGAGATTCCAAGGTGTTAACCCAGCCCCACAGACTGTAAGATTGAGCTGAGCTTGCTTAGAACAGGGGCCTTTGGATCTGACCCAGGCCTGGGCACATTCTCTTTTGCAGAAGCCAGGCTGCCAGTCAACCTCTGCAAGCCGAGCCCATGCATGAATGAAGGCACCTGTGTCCTGAAGAATGGCAGTTACCGATGCGAGTGCCGGGGTGGCTGGGAAGGCCCCCACTGTGAGAACCGTGAGTGGATTCCTACCGTTCAAGCATGGATGGGGTGGTCTCCTTAGTCCTGCTGAGTTTTACAGACTCAGCGGGAGGCAGGTTGGGTCATTCAATCATTTATTCATTCCCCTATGAAACACTTGGAAGGGTCTTACATATCTCAGGCAGTTTTTATTTGTTTTGTTTAGAGTAGGAGATACAGGCTGGTGGATAAGAGAGATAATCTGCCCTTATGAAGCTTCCATATTAGGGAGGAGACAGAGTGAGCACTGCAATAGTGTAGAGCATTAGAATGTTACTATTGCAATTCTATTACTATTCGGACTATTAGAATGTTACATTGGGAGTCACATGCATTGGAAACAGCCATGATAATGGGGAGGTGGGCTTTGGTTAGCAACATAACACTGCACCAGTAATGGTGTCACAGAATGTGAGGCCAGAGACGTGTAGGTGGGTAGATACATTGTGGCAGCTAGTGGGCATTTTTTCTTGAATATCTCTGGTGACTGAGCAGAACAGCCTGCTGGAGGGGAGTGAGATAATGGGGCTTTGGGAAGAAAGTAGCTTTAAGAAGACACAAGTAATAGACTGGGGCCTCCTTAGATCGGGCAGAAATAAGACAACTGAGTTATGGCTTTCAGCCTGTTGTACACACTGGCTTCCAGTGGCCAAGGAGGAGGTGGGAGCAGGTAGATGGGAGCCTGTGATCTAACACTTTTCACTTGGGGATAGACTTGTTGAGTAAAAAGGACACAAGGTAGCTACTGGCTGAGGCAAAGACTCAGACACTCTCAGAATTCACTTTCTTTCCTAGGCATCTTGAGAGGCGATGCCCCCATAGCACGCAGCTTCCGCCAAGAGCCTGCAGGAAGACAACAGCCAACCCCCTCCCAGCTAGCTCCCAAGCATCTTGGAATCAGAAAGGCCCTGTCCTCACCCAAGTAAATCCCCTGGGGGCCCTGGAGCATCTGCTTCCAGCTCTGCCACAGGGGACACTGCTTGGGACAGTAGCAGGTGATGTTGGGAACACCTAATGTGTCAGTATTTATCTCCTGTATCCGTTTGTACCTTGCTGAGGTAAGCTGCCTGTCATTTTTCCTGAGGATAAGAGGCAGGCCAGAGAGATCTGATGACCTGCTTGAGGGTCATCACAGAGGCTAGACAGATGTTGGTGAGGTGATAACACTTTGAAGAAGACTCTGTCAGAGCTCACCGCCTGGTGATTGGTGCAAAAGGCAGGTTTCCCTATTTTCCAAAAGACAGCTCCTGTGGATTTAGTTTGAAAAGGGATTACATGTCATTTGTGATTTTTTTCTGGTGACCAGATCTGGGTGTGGGAGAGACCTGGGAAGGTCTCAGACAGCCATTTGACCAGTTACCCAGTTTGTGTGTAGGGGAGGGGCATGTTGTGTGAACAGCCTTGTGTGACTGGTCTGGGTGCTGAACGAATCGCCTCAGAGGGGCTTCCTTTCAGAGTTTACTCAGGGGAGTGGCAGTGCATTGGCTGCCCTCTTCTTAGTGGTGGCAATGATGAGCAGACTTCTCAAACTCAGCAAGGGAGGGATGACGGGGTGCTCAGGAGGTTTGCTTTCAAAGCTTACTGTGCTGCTCTGGCTTAATGTGCATCTCACGCCCATTCGGTAATGTTTCAAGACAGATTGGTTGGTTGGTTGGTTGTTCGTCCATCAGGACTGTATCAGCTGGCAACGAGGATTCTTTGGAATATCTTTGGCAAACTAGGTACTTAACTGCAGTGCTAACACGTTCCCTGCCCCTTTCTTGTGCTGTTTGAAGCTGGGTTTTCAGAAGAAGCCATTTGTAGAGCTCTGAGAGATGAGCGGCATTGGTAATGGCATGAGTCTGTGCAGTCAGTGCTCTGTGCGCCAGGCTGGCTGGCAGAGAAGCTACCCCAGGTTTGCAGTCTGCCCTCCCCATCCCTGACCCCGATTTTCTTCCTTCACATTTACACACTGGGAATGGAAACATTACGTATTGTTATATTTCGATCATTGAACCGATATGTAGACATTTTCACAGCAGAACAGTGCTAATGTCTTTGTGGGACACCAGGGCTTCCCAAACGCCCGTACAGCTGCAGTCACAGTACCTTCCTATAAACTCCTGTCCCGGTTTGTACTTACGGTTTTCTTGTCATTCTGTTATATTCTACTTTACTTTGGGTTGTCAGCACCATGTTCAAGGAGTCAGAATTTGGTCTTGATGATTTTTTTAAAGATAAAATAAAACATTTATGTTCTGAATGTCCTTAATCATTTGCCTAGGCAGGCTTCTACAAACTGGTATGGTTCTTTTCTCCTAAGAACTGCTAAGGAGCCTGTTTAACCTCCAGAGGTCTGGTTTTCAACTGTCTGCATGAAATCAGCCTCTGCAGGTGCTGCCTGTGTGTGAAACCTTGTTAGTTGTACAATTAATGCTCTCTTTCAGGTTAATGGATTAAGGAGCCTGAAAGTCTCTTACTAGGCTTCCCGATGTGACTCTGCCAGTTTTTATAGTATATATCAGTGTGTAAATAATCAAGGCCTTTACCCCGGGCCATGCCATGAAATACAAGGGAAACCCAAAATACAATGAACATTTTATTTAAAAAAAAAAAAAAAAAAAAGTCTAACTCACCACTTGATAAGGTCACCAAGTGTTTATGATACAGGAAATAAATGCCCTGGGATTAGAAAGACAATAATATTGCATAAAAACATTTATTAGCCTTCAGAAACCAGTGTTAGGTAACTAGTTCCAAATGCTCAGAAATGGGGCAGGTAACAGATGAAATGTATCAACTTGTGTTAGTGCTGTCACAGAGAGACAGCACATAAAGACAGCACTGGCTGCCAATCTGACAGACTAGGCAGGCTACTCTAATTCACGGCTGTTTTCCTTGCAAGGGGACCAGAAATTTAATCTTTACAATGGTAATGAAGAGGTAATTGACCAACTCTTTTCTTTTCGAGACAGGGTTTCTCTGTATAGCCCTGGCTGTCCTGGAACTCACTCTGTAGACCAAGCTGGCCTCAAACTCAGAAATTCGCCTGCCTCTGTCTCCCAAGTGCTGGGATTAAAGGCGTGCGCCACCACGCCCAGCTGACCAACTCTTTTCTTAAAAGTGGCCTAGCCACAGGACAGAGTCTGTAAACACAGGAATTTTTCCCCTATATAATACAGCATTGTTTAAAGTTTGTCTGGACTTGGGGGAAGTCCGTAGTGACCCCTGGGGGTCAGTGCCTTAGTTTGGTTCCCAATATGCCCCTCTTCTACTGATTCCAGGGTTCTAATGTTCTTTAACACCATCAAAGACCACATGGAGGCAATGCATGATTTAAACCTCAACATTGCCGAATACAGGATGAAAGATAAGGGGGTCAGGAATTTAGATTTTCTCATCACAAAAAGCAATGTGGTCTTTTTTTTCACACCTAAAAATCTTGGTAAAACAGTTGAGTGATGGGTGAAATCCTTAAAAAGAAAAGGGAAAGTACATCGTCTCACTGACAGCCGGTAGATTTTGTCTCAAAGGATGCCACCGCAATGCTGCCGCTGCTGTGATCCCTTTGGCTTGAAGAGGAGACAGGGCCTTCTCTTAACCGAAGCTCCGTTTGCAGCGAGCACCTCATCCCTTGCTCTGTCTTGTACACAGACTCACCTTTCCTCAGAGTTGTTGTTTTATTGAAGACTTGTCCAGAGCAGGATTGTCATCAAGGTCCACAGTCACATAAGAGTCTTTAGGCAATTCTTGTTTCCTAACTGGCTCCTTTCTTCTCCCATTCCTACAGCAAAGACACAAAGCACCCCACCCCACCCCAAAAGAAAGTTATCCTCTGTATCTACCATCATGTATGTAGAAAAAGGTAAGAAAAATTATGTTGCTCCAAAGCAGTTACAGAGCTAGCCTCATCCCCAGGAGGAACACAGCCGAATGCTGTGATCGATTAGTGATGTCTGCAGGAGTGAGGCAGTAGAGGCATATGCAATTAAATGGATTTAATAGTTCATCACTGACTGGTGAGGGTGGGGGTGTCTGACTTTTTCAGCATCTACACAGGACAGGAACAAAGAGCAGAGCTTGCCAAAGCCAACACGTCACTCCACTTGAGTTTCTTCCTGTACATGTGAGTTACAGACTAAAGATGCCTCTCCTTTCGCCCTCGGGGAGAAACTGTGTCATGGGGTCAGGCCCTGTTTTTTACTTTATTGAGCCTTTTGTCACTGGCTTCTTTGGTTTTTTTTTTTTTTTTTTTTTTTTTAAATATTTATTTATTATATGTAAGTACACTGTTGCTGTCTTCAGACACTCCAGAAGAGGGCGTCAGATTTAATTACAGATGGTTGTGAGCCACCATGTGGTTGCTGGGATTTGAACTCAGGACCTTTGGAAGAGCAGTCAGTGCTCTTAACCACTGAGCCATCTCTNGTTGCTGGGATTTGAACTCAGGACCTTTGGAAGAGCAGTCAGTGCTCTTAACCACTGAGCCATCTCTCCAGCCCGCTTCTTTGGTTTTTGATGGTAGAAACCTTTTAGGTTGAAAACATTTCAGTCACAGCCTGTCCCTGGAATCTACTCCTGAGGGGTAGGGAGGTCATGGGTGGGGATGCCCTCAGGCTTATTGGGAAGAACACCTGGTAAATATAAACACTTTCCTAGTTAATCAGTGGTAAAGACTGGGCTGGGCCATGGTGGTGTTCTGCTGAGAGCAATCTCTCACTCAGAGCTAGTGCCAAAAGCCACAAAGCTCCATCTGCAGCTGAAGAGAGGCCACTCACCTTGGCTTTCTGCAGGACAGTGCCTTTGCCTGTGACCATGACGGAGAGAGGTCTATTCTTGAGCACAGATGCAGAGTTGACTGGCGTGGAGTCTGGCGGGGGGTTGGGGGTGGCAGCTTTGGGCTGTGGCTGAGAAGGAGAACAAGGACTGGGTCAAAGGTTAATATGTATATAAAACCCACCTCTCCCAACCTGTGCCAGGAGGCCCCGTGTAGAGCTCACAGGACCTCCAGCGCCCAGCACTCACACGAGGGCTCATGTTGTCCAGGTGCGTGGTATCCACAGCGGTGCCCAGGGTCACAGGCCCAGCCTCTGCCTTCTTCAGGTTGTCCTTCACCTCCATGATGCTAAGCTCAAGGTCCACACGCCTGCTCTCCTCCATCCGGCATTCCTCCTCGATTTTCTTCAGTGCCTGCTCCAGCTTGGCCAGGACCCCCTTATCTGTATAGAGAGGACAAGGAACCATGCTGGGTAGAGGAAGGTTTCTCTGGGGTTCAAGAAACAAATTATGACGTGGTAGTCTGAATGAGAATGACGTCCATGGGCTCCTATCTTTGAATGCTTGGTCTCCAGAAGGTGGAACTGTTTGGGAAGGATTAGGAGGTGTGGCCCTGCTGGAGGAGAGGGTGTGTCATTCTCAGTTAGTGCTCTCTGTGCTTTGTGGTTCTGTCTCAGCATTTGAGCTCTCAGCTACCTCTCCAGTGCCTGCCTGCTGGCTGTCACAATCCCCACCGTGACTGTCATGGACTCAACCTCTCCAGAACTATGAGCCCCACCTTACATCCTTTCTTTTATAAATCACCTTGGTCATGGTGTTTTGTCATAAGAATGGAGAAGTCACCAGTGAAACTGCTGACTGACTGTGTATTAAAAACCCACTGCCCTGTGCACATTAAATGGGTTCACTGCTGGACAAATGGACTCTATCCCCAACAACTGAAAAGTGGAGAGCCTGTCCCCAAGGCCTTTCTTTGATTATCATGCAATAGCTTCCCAGGAACCTGTCCGATTTGTCCCCAAACCTGTTAGGCTGGTCGTGCTGGCTGGTGCAATTCTGTGATTTAAATATCAAATGAGATCCAGGTCAAGTAATTCTGAGAGGCCTCAGAGGTAAGTTGCTAGGAAACCTCCCATGAGCTGGCGGAGACTGGAAAGTCACCTGGAAGGTCTCCGACTTTGTGCACTTAAGACCACAGCCTGGAAATTAAGTGGTGCCCTGCAGGCGTGGTTGGCATAGTGATGGCTTGGACATCAGTCAGCTGACCCAGATTGTCACCCTGAGAACTAGCTAAGTATGTGCTGTCGACCCTGTCCCATGGATCCAGGCAGAGACAGCCTCAGACAGGACCAGAAGAAGAGGGTCCTTTCTGAGGGTGAGGGGACTCAGGCCAGAGGTAGATGACAAATCCAGGTCCATTCCCTCTCAAAGCCCGTGTGTGTTGAGACAAAGTTCCACCCTGGTCCTCCACCCAGAGGACCCCTACCTGTGCATCTCAACAGGGTCTCTTTGAGCTCCCGCCTCTCTCTGCGGAGCTGAGCCAGGTGCCCTCGGATCTCCTCCTTACTCCTCTCCAGCCTCTCCTTCTCCTCCGTGTACCGCTTCACTTCTGCCTCTGTCCGGTTCTTCCCAAGTTTGATCTCTACAGACCAGAGGAGGAACGGCTTGTATCAGCAGGGATGGATGAGGGCCGGATCTAAGCCCTCACCCTAGACTTGGAACCCAGGTGGAGGCAGAACACCCATGCCAGATTCCAGCCCCCGCAGTGATGGGGTGGTCCGGGGACAGGCTGACTCTAAAGTGTTGAGTCTGGATCTAGTCCATATACCTGCGCTGGTTACCCTCAGCTTCTCCTTCACGGGTGGGCTGGCGGTGATGGGGGCAGAAGCCATGGTGTCCGGGCAGTTGGCTGGGAAGGAGATTCTCTGCTGCTCAGCCTGCAGCTTAACCGTGGTGATTCTCGGGGTGGGCTCCATGGGCTCTGGAGACTCCTGAACCTCTGGCTGCCTCTGCCAAGACAAGTCATACACCGCTCTATGACTGCAGGGCTTGGTGAGGTGGCTGGGATCCGCTGCTGGGATGGCTTGTACCTGCTGCGCCTCTGGGTCTCCTGGAGACTCTGCGTGGGGCTCCTCTGGGGTGGTGCCTGGCTTTGGGTCTACTGTGAGGGCCTCAGCTACATCATCCTGATGTGGCACTGCTGGGAGAGCGGCCTGCGCCTGAACCTCGCTGGTTCTGTGCAGGAAGGACTTGACCGGCGTGAGATCCAGGTATATTCTGTCTAGCTCAGTACCACTGTTAGCATCGACAGCAGGGGCGGCTTCCTCAGCAGGCTCCACCTACAGGAAACAGTCAGGGGCGTTTACTGCCTCATTCCCCAGGTAAGGGACCCTGCCTCAGGATGCCTGTTCTTTCTGATGCTGCAGTTTCTGTGTTGCTTCCTCTCTTCCTGAGGAACCCTCTGTGGGGTCCTGGATGGGATGGCAGAGCCCAGAGGCAGAAGACTTAGAACACAGCATTCTGTGTAAAGAAGGAAGTGACAGGTCTTTCCCCAGTGGGGGTCAGGATTGAGGGAGATACAATACTTCGTTCCAGAACCAGGACCCTGCCACGCTTGGCCCGCCTCAGCTACCAATGTAGTCTTTGAAGGCTAGTGCCAGTGTTCCCACCTCACACTACCTGCCATCTATTCTCCACACCCAACACTGATCAGAGCAAACAACCAGGTGTTTTATTCTAGATGGGTCTCCAGTTAGGTGAGTCCTATGCACAAAAGATGGCCCTGTAGGTGACTGGGAACTGCTGGTCTTGGGGGACAGTCTGACCATCTGTGATCATACCCCCTCACCTCCAACCCCAGCCCCAGCTCTACCCCTGGTCCAAGTGCTCACCACGGCCGTCAGCTCTGACACCTCCACGTCATCGTATAGCTCTTCCTGGCAGTCCCGGCTGGGCAGGCCGTCGATGTATGTGTTGGGCTCTGAGAACTTTCTCTGCATCAGTCTGTAAGGCATACGTGGGTGAAAAACGCTTCCAGGTCCCCATAGAATCCCAGCCGCCTCGAAGAATGCAGACTCAAAGCCCTGGGCTACACAGACCTGAGATAAATGCCTGACTCCTCCCAGCCAGGGCCATCTCTGTTCCTTTGTTCAGAACTCTCCCTAAGCCAAGTCCCTCCTCAGAGTCCTCCAGTCATCTTCTAAGGGTTCTTCTCTTTCATTATAGTACCAGCCACAAGATCCCAGAACATTTCACTCCCACGGTGCACCTGGGGCACCTCAGACACGATGTATCTCCATTTTGTACATTAGGGAACAGGCTCCATTTCAGGGACCAAGCTGGCTTATGACTGGCAGCACCTCCTTATCCAAGGCACTCCTGCCCAAGCCTGTCTGCTCATCTATAAAATGAAGGCACCTACCTTGCCCTGAATACCCCAGAGTGCACTGGAGACCCAGTGAGGAATCCAGGGGAAGTCAGGAAAGGTACCTACTCTGTGCTCAGGAGCTAAGCAGCATCTAACTGTAATAGGCAGTCAGGAAGGTACCTACTCTGTGCTCAGGAGCTAGACAGCATCTAACTGTAACAGTCAGGAAGGTACCTACTCTGTGCTCAGGAGCTAGACAGCATCTAACTGTAACAGACAGTCAGGAAAGGTACCTACTCTGTGCTTGGGAGCTAGACAGCATCTAACTGTAACAGGCAGGAAGGTACCTACTCTGTGCTCAGGAGCTAGATAGCATCAAACTGTAACAGACAGTCAGGAAAGGTACCTACTCTGTGCTCGGGAGCTAGACAGCATTAAACTGTAACAGACCGTGGGGCTAGCTCTGCTCTGGGTCTCCCTGAGGATGGGCCATGCAGCTTCAGGGCCCCAGCTTTGTACTCCCCTACTGCAGGAACAAGCAGGACTCGACTGACCCTGAACTCCCAGTGGGCATGCTGCCCTACTACCTACCAGGTCTAGAAGCAAGGCTGGATTAAAAGACACATAAGGAAAGGCCTCTTACTCACAAGAGAGAGGTCTTGGCCGCACTCACAATACAGGAAACCCTTTCGGCATCCACATAGTCGTAGGTGAGCTCTTCTGGGTCTGTCTTGGAGCCCGATTCTGAGAGCAGGAGGCCTAGCCAGTGGCCCATCTCCTCTGAAGACTTGGCCTAGAAGGAAGACACGCAGAGTCATGAATAAGGAAGGCGTGCTATCCTGGCCAATCCCTCCCTCTAGGCCAGGATAGCTCGCTCCGGTCCCTGCCATCAAGCATGAGACCTGTGTAGGGCACCCTCAGTTTTACCAGCACATTGTGTCCCCAAGCGAACCTAAATAGCATTTTCTGGCAGTGGCACCATGGTGCCTCAGGGGCACCTCCTTATTGTCACCACAGTGACAACTCAGTGACACTCCAGACATCGGTGGGGAGCATCACACGACACTGTAGACGTGAGTTTCTAGAAGCTGATAGCTACATTCTCAAGGTAAAAACCGTAAAAGATTATCAAGAGCTATCAATCAGGAGGTGCTAAAATCGTTGGTTACTGATTAACTGTATACATTGTAGGTAGACTCTTCCATGGACAGTAGTTGTCCCTTTTATCACCCCATGCGTGGGAGAGTGCTGAGACACCTCCATGTTCAGATTTATTTTTATGACACCAATAAAGTTGAAGAATCTGAAAGACAATTCAAGAGCAAGAAGTTCTAACTTACTGAGTGCCAGCAAATCTGGTGTTTCCCTGGGGGGTGGTGGTGTGCGCATCCCACTCAACTGTAGACACTGAGTATTTCTATTCAAATGTCAATATTATGTCTTGCCTTCATGACAAGAAAATAGAATCGTATAAAAGCCATAGACTTATTTTCATGAGCAAAACTAGCTACCTCTCTGGCCCCATGCTGCTTAGTCCTACCATCCTTCTGAAGATGTAAACCAAACTTGACTTTTGGTTGGTGCAACATTCATCCTCAGTTTCTTGCTGACTGGATTTGAAAGTACCTAGGAAGCACACCTCTGGGCATGTTTGGTGTTTGTTTGTTTGTTTGTTTGTTTTTTCAAGACAGAGTGCCCCTGTATAGCCCTGGCTGTCCTCCAACTCATAGAAATCCTCCTGCCTCTACCTCCCAAGTGCCGGGACTAAAGGTGTACACCACCACTGCTCAGCCTCTGGGCATGTTCGTGAGGATGTTTCCGTGTAGATTTAAATGAAGCGAGGAAAAGCCCCCTGACCCAGTCCTGTGCTGAATGAGAAGCTGAATGAGAAAGAGCCCCAAGCTGAGGCCGGCATTCACCTGTTTCCTGACAGTGGATACAAGGTGTCAAGCTGCCTGGAAACTCTTACCATGCCTTCCTCTGTCGAAGGATGCATGTATCTCTTAAAGCCAGGGCCAGGACAGTTTCTCCTCTGAGTTATTTTCTGTCAGGCATTTATTCACAGCCACAAGAAAAAGAATACAGAATTCTTTTCTCCTTTGACTTCCAGTTGGATTTCTCAGTACTGCTTTTCAGAAACCTCTTCTAGGCCACCCCTCCTACACTGGGCAAGTGCAGCAGCTTCCTGTGGTCTAGGGACCTTCACCATGCCCTAGTCCTTCCCTGAAACTGTAACTAAACAACTAATTGTGTCACCAAATGTCACCACACTGCCAAAGTAGAAAATAAGTTCTGTGAAGACGGGCACAAGTTTTCTCCCTCATCCATGGAGTAAATGTTGGCTAATGGGTAAATGAATGGATGAACCTGTCTCTAAGGCCATTGTTGGTGTGGACGTTTTAGCCACCAGGGGGCAGCATTAGAGCATTGGAAAACCTGTGGCTGACGTCCTAAGTGGACAGGAGTTAATGGGCAAGTGCTTACTTGTGTGTAGGACCTCAGCCCCGCCTGTGGGGCTCCTCGCAAGCTTGTATTATGTCATCTCTTGTTTTTGTAACTTTAACAGTGCATGAAACCAAAAGGCTGGGAGAGGCCGAAATGTAATTGTATTGCAGAGCAAGTCCTGATCCCAGATAAATTCCAGCAGCCCTCATTTCTGTGATCTGGGCCTCTGGGTTCTTGTGGCTGGTAGCATACAAAGTAAATAGCACTCCCTTTGAGTTTCAGACTCTGCTCTGGCACCATGGGGGCTAAAAGTACTCTCAGAGTGCCCTGTACAGAAAGAAGCCTATGGCCCCACCCCTGTGACAAAGCCACCCATCCTGAGGTCTGAACAAGAATGGACATTTTTTTAAAAAGCATAAACAACTGTAGACAATGGAGGTAAATGTAACATGAAGCCACTGGTCCCCTCTCAGTGGGATCGTAGTCCTCAGTACTTCAGTTGACAGCGTGCCCTTGGCTGGCTGTCCTTCCCGCCTGCCCCACAGTCAGTGTACCTCAAGCTTGGCTAGTTCCTCGCCGTTGTGGAGAATACGGAAGGAATACAGACGGTCAGGGCTGGGATCTGGAAGCACGTCACAGCCCACCAGGCTGAGGGGCTGCTGGGCCACCTTGCTCCGGTTCCGGTCCTGGTAGAAGTGCAGGTGGCTGTCCCTAACGAAGCACCAGCGTGACTTCCACTGACTGTTCACCAGCACATTCAGGTAGCCTGCAGAAGGACATGGAGACAGGAGGAGGTCACAGGAGATGCATCTGCAAAGAACAACTCTTCGACGGGGATGTGGCCTCAGGGGGACCTAGACGACCACAGGGTCTAGGGGTGGCACTACCGCTGGGTCTCTTTAGGTGTTATACCCATTTCAGAACCTGTTATATGTCATCGCAGAGATGACATCTGTCAATCTCAGAGCACATTATTTTCTTCCTGGCACTCCAGGGTAGGGCAGTTCAGCTATCCCAGCTCTTGGCAAAAGTATGGCTGGAGGAAAGTGGGCTTTGTCCTCTATTAGCCCGGGACTGGTGAATATTTGTACAGCGTATGATGGGTCCTCTACCAGGCCTCGCCTCCAGGCCTCTCTGTCCCAGCAGGCAACCCCTACTTCTGGTCTCAAGTCAAATCCCCTGGTTCTAGAGTCAAAGCTGCTGCCCCAGTTCTCTCCACGTCCCTGATACGTTGTCCAGACATGACCCACAATGCCCAACCCTCCCCTTCCCTCCTGAGCAGGTGCGTCTGTGTCTCCTCTAGCCCTGACTCAGTCTACCTGCTGTTAGAACATGGAGGGCCCGCTGCAGCAAAGCTCTGCTTCAGTGCCGATCTCCTCTGCTGGACGAATGTGCCTTTTCAGGACCTAGGTCTGGAGCTTTTAGCCTTTTGATTGGGGACCCCATTTCCCCTGTAGCACCCAGAAGCTATAGCACCAGGGTATACCCAGGATGCATCATTTCTCATTCATGGATGGTTCAGCTTCTCCATGTTCACTTACCTGCTGCCATACACCAATGCAACCTTGTCCCCAGGCAACGAAGATGAGCAAAACCTGACCTCTAGGATTCCTGCACACCATGCGCAATGGGCTGTCACCTCTCTGAGCCTAACCTCGAACACACAGGCTTATGAAATAGAGCTGCTCCACTCTAAGCGATTGGCAGCATCTCTGAGTCCTTGCCAGCTAAGTAGGCAGTAAAGCAGAATAGACAGCCCCATACAGAGCTGGTCTCTACACCACACTGAAAAGACATCAAAGCTGAGGGTCCAGAGATCGGAAGCTAAAGTTCAAACAGATGCTCCTGTGCCTATCACAACCCCAGAGACGAGAGCCATTTAGATCAGGTGACGTGAGAGCTAAGTCCTGGGTGCCTGTTCTCACTGTCACCGCCTCCGGGGGGGGGGGGGGGGACTATGCATGAAGATAAAACAGCTCCACGCACAATCCAGTCACATCCCAGTGTGCACTGGGACCAGTCTCCCAGGCTGTACACTGCACTTCCTAAGGCTGCAGTGACAGGCAGAAGTAGGCCACGCCCTACCCTGGGAAGCAGAAGGTCCCAAAGGAAAGCCTTGTCTTCCACCCTGCCTTCCTCAAGCAACAGGAGAACCAGGGGCTCAGGAGAGAGCCAGGAGCGGGATCGAGAAAGAAAGTCCAGAGGTGAGCGAGTCAGAGGGTGGGAGGCGGCCTCCAAGCCCAGGGAGGATTGCAGCCCAAGGTCTAGCCTTGGAATTAAGATGTTCCATAACAGGATATTTTCTAGGCCTGACCTGTCTCCCGCCTGACCTCAGTTCCTTCAAGTATGAACGAGAGGAGGGATGACCTGTGAGGATCTACCCATCCCCACACCCACCCTCGGAACCTGATGACCAGACTTCCCACCGCCCCTTACCGGGTCTCACCAGTCCCTGTCTCAGAGGTTTTCTCCAGCTCTAACACATGGGTACCTACTCAGTTCCCATCTACCCTCCAAGGTCAGGGCCATAAAGCCACCTCTGATCATGGGGTAAGAAAGGTTCTCCGTGCCCAAATCCCAAAAACCATGAGGCTCGTCCTGTTTGGATTCAGATGCAGGACTGTGCCTTCCACCCACTTGTTCCAACACTGTCTGCCCACACCACAGAGGAAACGGTGCATGTAAGAGAACATTGATACCAACAACCACTTATCCCTTGCTTCCTCAAAGGACCCAACACTGTAGCAGGACAGAACCCGGTAAAGCATAAAGAACCACCCACAGCAGGGACAAACACAAACCCCAGTTCTGTGTGACCTCCAGCCTCAGAATCCTCTGCCTTTGCTAGGACTCGACACACAGGGAAGAAGCCCAGGGTCCCGTTCTTACTGGATGTCTCGAGGGATCTCTCCGGGGGCTCCAGCGAGGTAGATTTCTTCCTGCCCAGGTTCATAAGGTTGCTTAGCTTGAGGCCAGCAGAGCATTTCTTCTTGACTGTCAAGATGAGAGAGAAAGCTGTCAGTGTTGGACATAGGCTACCCACATGCAGACCGATCCCCCCCCCAATCTATACTCATGTGCACACACGTGTACAGGTGCACATATGTGTACAGGTGCACATGCACATATATATATATACATCTCCCCCACATGAGGATTGGTGGGCCAAGTCAGCTATTCCCGAAGTCATACACTCAAGGGGATGGATACGCAGGCATCTCAGTGTAGGTGAATACTGGGATATTCATAAACCATGTGGCCTCAAAGAGATTTGAGACAGGACTGGGAAGGAAGGGCTTGAAGGATGTCCTCTTCCCTAGCCTGTGGCAAAACTGAGCGACTCCTTTGTTCTATTGGACATTATGTTAGAATCAGCTACCTGCCCCCCATCAGGGTTGAGCCAGACAGCCATGGCTAACACCCTACAATAGTATTGCTCTCTCAATCATGAGGGAGAGGGCCACAGCCTGGTTACCATCTTTGGTCTCTGGGATCTCAGGGTGGCCATTGATGGTGATCCCATACTCCGATGCTGACAGGTACTTCTCAGCTATGTCTGGCTGTGGACAACAAGGAAATGGACAGGGATCACCTTCTGGGAATGGTTACCTGGAGAACTAAAATTTCAAGGCAAACAATGGCTCCTGTGAGCCAGAGACACCCAACCCAACCTTTACCAGGCAGAATCAAGGTCACTGGGCAAGCTTTCTTTTGGGGCTCTCCAGAGCACCTACCATCACTCTCCTTCCTGAGATCCACATGCCCCCACCCTCAGGCTACCTTCCCTACCATCCTGCTTGCAATTGCTCCAAATGGCTGTTGGAGCTGATATGACAGTGGGCCCAAGGGCGATAGAAAGCTGCACCTGCAAGACGGACCCTCGTCCTCACCCAGTGGGACGGGAGTTCAATCTCATTCCTGTTGGCAGGTCAACAGTGGGCAAGACCCTAAAGACACTATCCTTTCCGTAGTATCCTTGGCTGGGCTGAGGGGGTTGCCACGTGGCCTCCAGCCTTCTAGAGAATAAAGGCTCTCCCTCCCTCCCTCTCCTCCTTGCTTAAGAAGTCTATGAGTCCTCTTGCTTTCTGCTTGCCAGTGCTGGGGACACATGAGATACCACACCCCTGTTATTGCTGTGCACATGCCCAGGCTTCCTGTTTGGTGACACTTAGGAATTAGGATGGGTGACCCACAGGTGACTGTACTAAGTCCAGCTTCCTAGATCCTTAACAACCCAAGCTCCCCATAGCTCTGAGCCAGGAAAATCCCGGAGCCATCTGTGGGGATCGGCATCAGGATTGCTCTGCCTGGAGGCTAGGGACTCTGGGGGAAGAGTGCCAGCCTTGGAAACTAAGTCTCCAGGGTAAGAATATAGAGCCATTCATTCTATATAAGAATATAGAGCGTAGCCAAGATGCAGGATCAGCCTACATTCCATCAACAGATGACTGAAGAAAATGTGGGGTATGAACACAATGGAGTTTTATTCTGGCATGAAGAGAATGAAAGCATGTCATTTGCAGGAAGATCAGAGGTTGTCACATGGAGAAAAAAAGTCAGACTCATGAAGACAAACCCTGCATGGACCCCTCAGTTTTGCACAGTTACATAATAGATGTATGTGACACGCATCAGGGGAGCAGAAGAGTGGAGGGGACCAGCAGGATGGTGAGGATCGATACAATGTGTGCAAAATCGATACAATGTATGCAAATATCTTTTGAAACCCATTGCTACACCCAGTGAACTTAGTCCTCTAAAGGTTTATATATATGAAAAAGAACACAGGGCAAAGTGAGTTTCATTTCAGTAGCATTTCCCCCTGGGTAAGACAACAGTTAGGTCTGGGACCCTTCCATCCATTTTCCTGACAGGCTCACTTCCTGCCTACCCAACCGTTGTGTGTTTCTTATTAATTGGGCTGAAGTGCAAGAACGAGGCTTTCAATTTTACACCTCCATTTTTTACCAAGAGAATACAGAATTGGACCCTCCCTCTGGACAGTGGGAGCCTTACTTTCTGACAGTTCAGGCGCTGGGCATCTGGTGTGTACTGGTTTCCCTCTGAGGCTCCTTCAGAAGGCAGGCCACTCACCTCCTGGATGACCTGGACCAAAGAAGCACCATGAGTCAAAGCCAGGTCCTTTTATGGCCTTGCTGCCCATCCCCACAGCAGGGGAGACAGAACTTCAGAACTGAAATGCCTGTACCCTAGTCACAGCCTGCAAGTGTTCTGAGAACAGTTACCCATTTCTATGCTTCCCCGCAGGACCCCCTAATATCTGGGGGTTTGCAGGAGTCTATATCAAAGCCCATAGATGACAGAGCAGCTATCCCTGGGATGCCACCTTTCTGCCACCATGAGGGCAGAGATGGTGTCCCGTGGTGAGCATACACTTGCTGGGCGCTTGCCTGACTTTCCAGGGCTGTGGGCCCACTATGGAGTCTCCATGTCATCTGGAAACAAGCTTGGATACTGCTTCGATCTGATGCAAACTCTGCACACTTGCTGTCTCCCGGCCACCAGCCACAGGCCACCTCACCTGCTCTAGAAAGGACCTGTTTTACTGGTACTTGGTGCCAAGCCTGAGGACACTCAGGTGGGGTTGGCTCTGACCTCACTAAGCATCTATGCAACTCTCTTCTGAGCCAGGGGCCACCTGGAGGATTCCCAGAGGAGGAAAAGAGTGAGGGAAGACAGACAGGTGTGTGTGTGTGTGTGTGTGTGTGTGTGTGTGTGTGTGTGTGTGTGTGTGTGTGTGTGTG
>NC_034590.1:168013513-168016452 GCF_900095145.1 Mus pahari
GTGTGTGTGTGTGTGTGTGTATTCACATGTGAATGTACGTCAAGGACCCTCCATTTTTTCAGTCTCTACCTACAACAGTTTGTGGAAGTAACTTTGAAATCAGAGGCAACAAAGAACAACAGGAAGAGTGGCTCGAGGAAGGGGAAGTCAGGTATTTCTCACTTCCCAGACTGCCCACAGCTAGGGACTCAGATCCACGAAGAATACGTAACATTTCAGGCAGGCCCTGGAATCAGAAGCCCAGCTATGTGACCTCAGTCTGTCCTCAGTCATTGTATCTATGGCTGTGGGGACTCAGTGTGGAGGACCCAGTTCGGGACAGGTGCCTTCACTCCTGTCCTTATTAGCTTAGACTCATGGAGGTCCTGCCTGGGGAGGGAGCTCACCAATCCTGCCCTGCTACAGGGGTGGGCAGCTTCTCAGAGCCAGCGCTACCTCAGTATTCATCTGACCAGGGAGAAAATGGGTTTCTGTGCAGCTTAGACACAGATCTGGTGTCTACTGAATAGTGCTCTTGTCTTTGAAACCTCCAGCAAGAGTTGTGGTGCCACGGAGAGAAGACGGGGGTCCAGGGAAGGAGAGGTAGGTTGGAGCCGACAAAAGACCAGTTCTGGGAACTAGAGATAGGACCAGTGAGCATGCGCATATCTCTGTACAAGCGCATGCTGATGTGCATGTGTGCATGTGTGCACTCTTGTGAGTGCCTGTATGAACGTAGTAGCTTGAGGATGGGCAGGGCTGTTGGAAA
Organism: Mus pahari; assembly: GCF_900095145.1. Lineage (NCBI taxonomy): Eukaryota > Metazoa > Chordata > Mammalia > Rodentia > Muridae > Mus > Mus pahari. The sequence continues at coordinate 168,014,262 of NC_034590.1, forward strand.
CCAAAAGGGAGAACCAAGCAGAGAACGGTGCTCAGCCAGCAACTCAGTCCTGGTTCCCAGTAATGCTGCAGTCCCAGCCCAGCCCTTTGCATGCTGTCGGCCTCAGCGCTGCCTAAGTGTCCTGTACTTGGCATGCACTTGGCCTGGGGCTGAGCACTTTGCATGCATTAAAAAACCAACATAAGGGGTCTGGTGAGATGGCTCAGTGCATAAGAGCACCCGACTGCTCTTCTGAAGGTCCAGAGTTCAAATCCCAGCAACCACATGGTGGCTCACAACCATCTGTAAAAAGATCTGACGCCCTCTTCTGGAGTGTCTGAAGACAGCTACAGTGTACTTACATATAATAAATAAATCTTTAAAAATAAATAAATAAATAAATCTTAAAAAAAAAAAACATAAGATCTCTTCATATATATGTGTATGAGTGTGTGTATGTATGTGCATACATGCATATATATGTATGCATTATACATATGCATGAGTTCATACATACACACATCATATATACATGCATACATCATATATGCATTATATATGCATGCATGAATATATACATATATCATATATACATATACATATACATGCTCATATATACACATACACATATACATGCATAATATATACATATGCATGCATACATGCATCATATATACATACATCTATGTATATACATACACATAATACATACATATGCATGCATACATGCATGTATGCATGCATGCCAGACGACTCTTCAGAGTCAAATAATCGATCAGGAATCCTCCAAACTGCCCATCTGTCTGGATAATGACCCCTTCTGTTCTACATGATAGTCTATAAAGCACCTGAAAACTCTTCAGAAAGGACTAAGCACTGCTCAGGCCCTCCCAGGAGACTGGCTTGGCCAAACTTTTCTAAGCATTTAGTGGTTTCACAGAAACAGCCTGTCGGCTTCAAATCTGGGGTATTCAGCACATGGGGTGACCAGTACCCCCATTTTCAGTCATATTTTAATGGGTCCCTTCAGGGTCTTTTCTGACAGGCTCACGATGATGGCTAGGCTCAGTCAGGAGAGGTTGAGGTGGCAGACACAATAGGCATGATGGTTGACCAGGTGGTAGGAAGGAGAGAGAGCGTGGCTCTGCCTCTCACTGGGTTCTCCAGGGGCTCTGGAGGGCTTTGAGACCTTCTTTAACTGAGTCTTTTCTTGCTTCAGACAGTATGCTTTCTGGACCTGCTATGCTTGACATCTTTAATTAGGCAGGGAGCCCCTCCCCAGGTGCTTCCTTGTCACAGCTAGACAGAGGTGTTCAGATACATCTCAGGTGGCAGGGCCCAGTGCCATGAAGACTGTCCTAAATCCAGCTGCCATTCATTTGCCAGGTGACACTGCCTCTGTCCTCTGAGCCTTAACCTCCAATCTCATAAAACAGGCTCGACAAAACTGCCCAACTCCACCCAGGGTTAAATCTGCTGGAAGGCCCAAGTCCATGTGGGTATCATAGATGCAGCGAACTATCGGCCTTATCATGGAAGAATGTGATGCCTCTACAGAAGAAGACGGCAAAGAGATTCCAACTACATACAGCACAGCCCTGGCTTCCAAGGATTCAGACTGAGCAGCAAAGTGTGGTGTCTGGTCCGTGACACCAATTGCCAACACCCAGAATGCTAGAAGCCCTGAGCACCTGAAGGGTCCTTTCTACTCTCGACCACATCATCCGACCCTTTAGAAGAAGCTGGGGCGCAGAAGTCCAGGAGCCCTTCCCTTGAGCACTGGAGGAAGCCCATCCCACTTGCCCGAAGCCACTGCTCAGCTTGGTCCTTGCTCTGCAGGCCCAGCACGATGACATCAGCATTCGTAGGCATGATCTTGAGCTTGTGCTCTTTCTTCCGCACTTGCTTCTCCTTGTGCACGACGCTGCTGCCCAGCAGGTTCACGTCCAGCTGGGGACTGTGATCTTTGGACGATTTGTAGCACTGGAAGAGAGAGAATGGTACCTTGTACAGGGGTAGATTCTACAAAGGAGAGGCCCTTGGACCCTGGAATGCCCCCCTCTCCTGCACGAGCCTGATCTTATCTCTAAGTCATAGGGCTGGATACCCTAAGCAGGCCCAGGGCTTTAACCTCCATCAGTCTCAATCTGTCTCTCCTTCCCTCCCCTCTCCTCTCCTCTCCTCTCCTCTCCTCTCCTCTCCTCTCCTCTCC
>NC_034590.1:168016497-168037488 GCF_900095145.1 Mus pahari
CTCCCCTCCCCTCCCCTCTTCTCTCCTCTTTTCTTCAAGCTCTGTGTCCCTGACTTTGCCCGGGATGTTCCAGGACTTGCATTATTCAATAGTTCTCTATTTCTCTGGCCTCAGAGAAGGGGGCTCCTCAAATACAGCCGTGTGCCATTTAGTGATGTTCTGGTCAATGATGGAGTGCAGTGAAATACAGTGGCTTCCTAATACTGTGTCCCTTAATGGCACAGTTGTCTTAGTTTGTGTAAAGACAAACTATGATACTAACTATGACATCACCTAAGGACATGTTTCTCAGAACATGTTACCTAAGTGATGTAGGACTCTCTGCTCCCTGTAGACAGAATTCACTTCTCCACAGTAGGACACACATTTATTTTATTTCTCTACCTCTCTGCATGCCTTAGCTTTCCCAGCAGAAGATCCACTAGGCAGGAAAGCCAAGCTATGGCCTATCTTACCAGATAACAGAACTCAAATGAAGGGACTCTCATCCTCTATCAGAGAAGACATGTTGCCCTTCCGTCTCTTGTAAAATGAACAGTAAGGCAACATCTGAACTGAAGTAGGCACATTGCGACCAGAGAAAGACATTTATAAAGACCTTGTGAGAGTATAGGTCAGGGCATAAAGCTGTCTGCTTTTGTTCCGTTTTTGAGATAAAGTTCTGCTCTGATGCCCAGTTCGCCCTACAGTCCTGAGACTCAAATCATCTTGCCCCATACTCTGGAGCAGCTGACCGACCACGCCTAGTCGAAAACTGCGAATTTTCATTTAAAATGTCAGGAAATGGGGCTATTGTCAGGGTCCAGACTCTGGTTCCTCTGCAGGTTTTTGACTTAGAATGGGTGGCTCTGAGTTTTGTAATTGTTGGGATGGTTCCAATAGTTCTCAGCTTGCTCGGGCCAAAGCAGCAGCCAGAACTGGAGCTGAGGAAGCCACTGGGGATGTAGCTCTCAAAAAAAAGAAAGATGCACAGAGACCATGTGTTGGCACATGTCTGTGATGTCAGACCTGGAGGTGCTAAGGCAAGAGGGTGATAAGTTCAAGGCCTGTCTGAACTACATGGCGAGACCCTGCCTCACCCCTGCCCCTGCCTAAAACAAGCAAGATGCAAGGGATGGGGTGGGGACAGCAACTTCCCTGCTATAAGAGTTTAATTAAAATCTACTCTATCTTCCTAATCCAGACAAAATACAATCATCTACATATGCAGGATTTTGAACATTATCTTAAGCTAGGGAAATGTTAAACTCCCCGGATATCAAAGGTTCTAACCCCCCACAATGTCTTATCGGGGAGCAACCCCCCTCCCATGGCCCCCCATACCCCAATAGAGAAGATAAGGACTGACCAAGAGCCTGGTGTCCCTGATCACACAGAGCTGCTTGGCCCACTGGCCTAGCCACTTCTTGCGCCACAGGAAGGCACAGATGCGGGCGTCGCGCATCAGCTCAATGCTGGCCTCGGGCGAGGGCCACTGGTAGGGGGCAGCCTTGCCTTTGCTGTTCTCCTCCTCGTCGTAGGACTCGTAGGAGCTGCTCACAGGCTCTCCATCCTCTGCAAGGAAGATCCACCCAATCAGTCAGGGCCCAGCTGGGCATGAGTATCTGCACATAAGCAACATGAAGAGGGCAGCAGGCAGAACAGCTGGAAACCCCAGGTTGCCACTGCCCCGGCCCTCCCAGCCTTCAAACAGCTCAATGGCTTTACATCCCGGCCCACTTGAAGAAACTTCTCAGATGCTGACTCGGACTGTTTTCATCAACTCCACCGATAACCCCAATGAGCTGCCACTGCCCTGTAGATGAGCTGCACCCTTGCCCTCTGTGCCCGAGGCTCCTCGGCCAATGGAAATTCCAGCTTCCAGGCTGGGTCTACATCTGCCCTAGGACTAGGAGGGGTCTATCTCTTTGTGGGGGGGGGCACATAAGCCATAGCAGAAAGTGGCTTTCCCAGAAGTGGCTGTTTCCCATGTTTAGGGCATGGTAGTACACAGTTTTAACCTCATATTGGGGAAGCAGAGGCAGATGGATCTCTGTGAGTCCCAGGCCATCTTGGAGCAGCCCTGGGCTCCTCAGCTGGGCTCTGTCTCACAGCGTCTCATCCTACCAGCCAAAGGAAGCTTTACATTCTATCTTACAGACTCCCTCAGCTTAGCTCAGCACAAATTGTGTTTGATTTAGTGCACACTTCATCTTCTCCCAAATCTAGTTCATATTCCTACAGTCCTGCAAGTGTGGTTATATTCTCCAGCCTCACTGCTGTGTTTAAGGCCAACAAAAAACCATGTTTTAAAAAAAATCAGTCTACTTTCTACCCATGCATCCATCCATGTGCGCATGCATGCATCCACTGACCCATGCATCCATACATGATATATCCAACTATCCATGCATCCATGGATCCATGCATCCATGCATCTGTGCATCTGCCCACTCATGTATCCATTGTCTATACATCAACACATTCATCTAGCCATCCTTTGGAACGTATTATGGGAAAGAAAAGGTGACTCTGGAGTCCAATGGCATCCCCTATCTAGATCTAGTGATCTTGATATTCTGCCTGAATTCCTAGTGGACAAGGAGCTCGATGTTCCCCTATTCCTAGACACTCTGATCAGAAAAACATGCCCAGTTGCTGCTTCCCCAAGCCCTCCAAGTAGTAGTTCCTGGTCTGTCCCTGAGACAGACTGAGCAATAGCCCACCATCCCATGACTCATTTCAAGAGATGAACTTGTGGGTGTCCCTTTTATCATCTTTTTAGCTGAGTTCCTGGGTTAAACAGAGCTGCAGTTGAATTGGAATACAGGAAAGTGGAACGGGGCTACCGTGGTCGGTAGGTTAGCCATGGCGCCAAACAAATGTATTTACTTTGTTTCAGTACTGTTAGAGTAATCCTTAAGTATTCTCACACAGGTTTTAAGAGTAGTATGATACCACTCATCTTCCTGCCTTACCAAATACATATAAAACAGATACAAATATACTGAGAGAGAAAATAATGACACTTTCTAGAGGAGGACCCTAAGGCCCAGTGTAGCTGTAGTACAGTAAACTCACACAAGCCTCTCAGAAAGGGACCAAGCAGCCTGTTGTTTCACGAGCCACAAAGCATGCATACTTTCTGATCCAGTAATCCCCGTCCTGGAAGGCTATCCTAGGAAACTAACTTTCAAAAAAAAAGAAGACAGGCGCCCAGCAAGATGGCTCACTAGCTTAAGGACATTTGTTTCCGGGTCTGAGGTTGACCTCCACAAGTATTGTGGCATGGACATGTCACCCTATACCCTGGGCCTAGCTCTCAAATAAGTGTAAAAATTAAAAGAACAGACTGAACTCTTGCCCAAACCACAGAAGACCCTAGGCAAGATCCCAGCACCAAAATTAACAGGTAACAATTTAACAATAGGAAGAAGGAACATTATGCAAATTAACATAGCCATTAGAGTATTATTTAGTAGCCAGTGGCAGGAACTACTATTTGGAAGGCTTGGGGAAGCAGCAACTGGGCAACTAGCTAAGTCAATATGATTGTATCTACTTGGAAGTGTTCTTGTACCCACAAGCAATTAAGGCCCTGAAAACTAGTTTTCAACTCAGTCAACTCCCTAAGAGAAGAGGGCTGGGGGAAGGAACAGCGAGTGAGTAAATGTGCAGATAGACCCTGAGGCAAAGCTCTGGGGGGCTGTTCTTAAGGCCAGGCAGGCACTTAGGCTAAGTTCCCCCAGCTGTCAATATGTAGCACCTGTAATGATGAAATGAGGAGAGTGGCTCTTCTTTACAGAACAAGAATGAACCTGAGCCAAGAGAGACTGCAAAGCTCTGACTCTGTCCCTAGCGCCCAGTGTGTGCTTCTGAGATGACCCTGCATGTCCCCAGTGCCCAGTGTGTGCTTCTGAGACGGCTCTGCGTGTTTCCTGAGGAGCTCTGGTGCTGTGAAGTTGCCAGAAGCTAGCTGAGATATAATAGCTAATCCTAGTACCAGGAGTAGCTTGGTGATTTTTAGGGCAAATATATTAACTGTTGTATTTATCCTCAGGAAGGATGACAGCCCCTGGGTTGAGTTTCCTTAGAGTGGATCACTGACTTGCAGGGGTGTGGTGAGAGGAGGAATGGGTGGCAGCAGATCCTGACCCGTGTTTTTGGGTCCCACGGGCAGGAAAGAGTATGACAATGTACATGCAGGACCAGCCATGGGGACAGGAAGAAGGCAGTGGCCTCCCAGGGCATGCACCCATCTCGGAGCAGGTAACAAGGAGGAAACCACTGGCACTCCAACTCAGGGACAAGCAGTACCCAAGGTGATGGTGGCGTAAAGGACTCCTTCAGGCAACCGTGTCCATCTGGGGACTCCAGTGGGAAGATATGTTCCATAATGACCTGTGTGATTCATGCTCAAAGGAATGGACAGAGGAGGGGGAGAGGGGAGAGAAGAGGGAGGGAGGGGAGGTGGAAAGGAGGGAGAAGGGAGGGGAGGGGAGGGGAGGATGAAGAGAGAGGCACAGTCTACACAAAGATGTAGATATGATATGTGGCTGCCTACCACTAGAGCAGTGGTTCTCAACCTGTGGGTCGTGACCCCTTTGTGGGATTGAATGACCCTTTCACAGGGGCCACCTAAGAGTACCAGAAAACATAGGTATTTATATTATGACTCATAACAGTAGCAAAATTATATTTATTTAGTAGTAATGAGAATAATTTTATGGTTGGGGGGTCACCATAAATGACAAACTACATTAAAGGGCTGCAGCATTAGGAAGGTTGAGAGCCGCTGCCCCAGAGGCTACTGCTGTCTCCTCTGGGGCGTGGACTTCTCAGAAGAGGCCAAGGATGTCATTCATGAGATCTGTTCACATGACCACTAGAGGTGACTACCAGTCTTCACCAGAGGGGCATGGACAGAATGACATGTGTCATGTCTGGGTAGTACTTTTAAGAAACAGGCAGGCATTTTCTAGTCCCTCTGCCCTGGAGGGTGGCTGAACCAAAGATTAGAGGTGTCCAAGTATCCGTTACACAGGATCAGAAATGCCACGCTGCTCTGAGTAGAAACCAATGCCTGAGAGCTATGTGTTACAGCAACTGGTCTTTCCCCAGCATCAGGACGAAGATATCTTGGGCAAACAGAGAGACGGTAATGTCTCAAGCATGAGCTTGCAGCGTGCTCAGTTAGAGAGAGGACCCTGCTCTGTGGACAGTGCTGGGACATTACCGCTGAAGCAGGACAGAGACCCAGCAGCCGGCCTTACCTACAAAGCCAGCACAATCTTGTTAGCCACCCCAGCTGGAGCAACCCCTATACCTATTCACCCTTCACTAAGACCAGGCCACCCCGCTCAAGCGGGTGTGGGGACAGCAGGCAGGAAGTGAGGGCTATTTGGCTGGCCACACAGGTAAAGGTCACAAGGATGTCCAACTTCCCAAGTTGTCCGGAGACCTCGTGATGGCAGGAGAGATGGGCAGCCTTCCTACCCCCTGCTTCTCTGGCCCACTCCCCATGGTGAGTCAGAGCTGACATGGTGGGAAGCCCCTGGCCAGACGGTAAGCACAGCAAGGGGCAAACAGCAAGGGGCTGGGTGTTTCTGACTACTTGTTTGTGTGGAGTTGAAAAGTCTGCCCCTGTGTGTTTGGGAGACAGGTCCTGACTGGCAGGGGCCACACCCAGGAGAGGAGATACACGGAGGTGCTCACTAGTGAGTCACTGTTTCTGCCTCCGGGATGCACCCAGACAGCATCGCCACACCCTGGGTCGGCTTGGGTCTGAAATCACAGCCTGGCTGTGACTCGCCAGCACCTCACTGGCACCGTGGGCTGAGGTGAAGCTCATCTGCCCACAGTGCCAACCGCTTATAATATCCCGGGCCCCGCCCGACAAGCCCTCGCCTCCCACACGGTTCCTGGGACTGGAGTTCCACAGGTGAAAAAGGAGGAGAAAAACCCAAGTCACAGCTCCAGGTCCCAACTCATTCTAGTCCTCTTGCTGAAATAGTGTACAAGGCTCATCTGCTTCAGCCAAGTTCGACCCCACCGCCGGGCACCCACCCTCACCTTCGACATTTGCAAAGTGCTGTGTGACTACAGAGCATTCTCACAAAGGGGAGGCTGAGGAGATGCTAATCTTGATGTTGCTGCCCTGGAGGGACATTTATCGACGAGTTGTCTCCGGTGTGGTGTCACTTAGAGACACTCTGGACCATTGAGAGTTCTGGGGCTGGAGAGATGGCTTGGTGGCTAACTGCACTTGCTGATTTTACAGAGGACACAGGTTTGGTTCTGATCGCCCACAGGCTGGTCCACCTGTAACTCTAATTCCAGGAGCTCTGGCGCCCCCTTCTGGCTTCCTTGGATACTAGGCACAAACATATGTACAGGCAAAACGCTCATACAGATAAAAATAAACAGGTTCCTTACTTAAAAAGAAAGCTCAAATAAAACAGTGAGGCCTTGTAAGAGGCCGTTGGGTCTGGGGTGTCTTCAAAGGGGATCATAGGGTCTCCCCAATCCTGCTTTTCCTTGTTGGCTTTGGAATGATCACTTTGCCCATGGCCTCTTACAGTCTCAGTGCAGCCCAGAGCAATGTTGTCTGCTCAGTCTTGAACTTGTGGCCCTAAACTTGTGGCCCTAAAGTTCCCTTCCTCCTCAGAAGTTATTTATCTCAGGTGTCCCATGATAGTGACAAAAGGTCAGCTTCTGCATGCTGAGGACCCCGGGATCCTAGCATTCAGCTCAGCTTGGACAGCCCATTCGCAGTATGTCCAAAACCTAAGCCAGGCCGGTCATGAGCTGCCCTGCAAAGAAAGGCTTACAGTCCCATACAAGGAAAACCAAACCCCTCACTGTGCTCTCTCTGCAGCCCTTCCCTACGCTCCGCTCGCCCCTGAACTCCCCCGGCCCCGCCACAGTGGACTCTTCTCTGACTAAAGAACCCTTTTGCTCTCTGCCGAGAATTCTGTCCCTGTAGTTACATGCCCGATCTTTTCCCCATAGCTTCCAACATCCTGAGGTCATAGTGTCGGTATCAGAATACCTGCTTTCCTGCACTAAGCTGAGTCACTGTCCCATTTTCTGCATTAATAGCCATTGCCAAACATAATCTGATATATTGTGGCCCGTGCTTTCTCCATTGGTTTCAAGGGTTCTCATCCTGCCGGTGGGAGCTTGGTAACTGAACCCAGAAAAAGAATGTGAATGCTTCCCTCAGACTCAGCCTGGCCTCCACGTGTATTCCCGCAGGCCCCGTAACCAGCACACCTCTTCTATGCCACCTCCTTGTGCTCAGTGAAGCAACAGCCTGTGCGAGAGGCTGGAACCCCGTGGATACAGGAAGCTGTTCCGGTGGCCATGCCCTGCCCTTCCCCACAGGCAGGCAAGGTCTGCACACTTCACTGGGGCCAAAGGATGTATGCTTTTTATGGTGGTTCTCAGTGAGGTCATTTCCTGTGTCTTGTCACTCTGCCTGCCTCTGCTTGAGAGCCCAAGGTGAGCTTGTCACCAGATCACGAGTCAGCAGCAGCCTGTGGGCTATAGCAGTTAGACCCACCGGGCCAGCCCCTCGGACATACCATTGATGGATCTGTCAAATGGCTCAGCCTCTTCATAGTAGCCCTCGGGGGACTCGATCTTTGGAACGGTGGGCTGTTTCCTCTCCGGAATCTGTAGCACAGACAAAGCCAACAGCTTCAGATGAAGCACACTGGGAGCAACTAGGGTTAACCTTTCATGCTGGGAGAGGGTGAACTCCAGGTCTTAGGCTATGTGACTGCTTGTTATGGTCCTCTCATGGGTGTCATGGTTACGTCTTCCAGGATGGGTAGAACCTAGCAATGAGCTAGCTCCATGCCTGCTGGTCTCAATTCTGAGTTTCTCTGGGGTTCTGAACCTGCTTCAACCTTACCAGTTCTGTCTGGTGGCACGGCCCACATCTGCCATACAATAAAACAGAAAAGCAAGGACCAGCTCCTTCATCAAGGATCACCTGCGGGGAGGCCTTCATTGTAAAAAGCCACACCCAAATCTCCCAGAAAAGGCAGGCCTTCTCTCTTCCAGCCTCTCTGTACTCCGGGCACTCACTCAGAACCAAACCCGATTCCTCAAAGCTCAAACCTTGAGACCACTGTTCTCAGCTCCCTGTGGTCCCCAGTGAAAAACCACAGCATCCACCACAGATCTCACGGCTTCTTACCCAGAACACGGGCTGGTACTCTCCTATCACAGACTGTGTCCTGCCTCTCCTGAGCAGTGTGCCAGGAGCACTCCAGCACCCCAGCAGCAAGGCAGACACGCATCCCGAGAGGACATGTGACCTTAGACGGTTGGGCTTGTGAGGTGGTTTGAATAAGGAATGGCCCCCACAGACTCATGTGTTTGCATGCTCGACCCACAGGAAGTGGTTCTATTAGGAGGTGTGGCCTCATTGGAGTGGGTGTGGTCTTGCTGGAGAAGGTGTGGCCTTGCTGGAGTAAGTGTGGCCTCATTGGAGGAAGTATGTCACTGTGGAAGTGGGCTTTGAGGGCTCATATATGCTCAAGCTATTCCCAGTGTGTCAGTTTCCTGTTGCCTACATATCAAGGTGTAGAACTCTCAGCTCTTCCTCCAGTACCATGTTTGCCTGCACACTGCCATGTTTTCAGCCATGACAGTCATGGACTGAACCTCTGAAACTATAAGCCAGCCCCAATTAAATGTTTTCCTTTATAAGACTTGCTGTGGTCATGGTGTCTCTTTACAGCAGTAAAACCCAAAGACAACTTGTCTAGGCTGTAGTATAAAAAGAAGCAGAAACGTCCGTCACTTGGAAACATGGGGGGGTTAAAAACGTCTGTCACTGGGCAACATGAAGTGTTTGGTAAATGTCTGTTTTTACTAGCCTAAAGAATAAAATACAAAAACATCAAAGTCCCACGCATATGTCCTATAATCCCAGACACAGTGACTTATCATTAGACACCAAGGGACAGAGATGCTAACGTCTTAGGGCTAAGGAAGAAGGACCACTCTGTTAAGTATCAGCAACATAAGGACCACTGTGCTAAGCACCAGCATCAAGATGCGAAGACTGTGATTGTACTAGATGGTTTTACATCAACTTGACACAAGCTGGAGTTATCTGAGAGGAGGGGCTCTCAGCGGAGACACTGCCTCCATAAGACCCCAGCGATATGGCATTTTCTTATCAGTGATCGGTGGGGGAGGCCCCAGCCCACTGTGAGTGGTGCTTTCCCTGGGCTGTTGGTTCTGGGTGCTATAAGAAAGCGGACTGAGCAAGCCATGATGAGCAAGCCCATAAGCAGCATCCCTCCATGGCCTCTGCATCAGCTCCTGCCTCCAGGTTCCTGCCCTGTTTAAGTTCCTGCTCTGACTTCTTTCAGTGGTGAACCATAACATGGAAGTATAAGCCAAACAAATCCCTTTCCTCCTCGACTTGCTTTCTGGTTCACAGTGTCTCTTCACCGCAACAGTAACCCGAAGACAGTAATATCATTAACCAAAGATGTGGGAGGTTGGCTTTCAGTGCTGAAATAACCAGCTATCAGAGGAGACAAGCAGCCACCTGAGCTGCGGGATTCACTGAGAGCCACATTTCTGCTTGTTCTCCAAAGGGCCAGCCAGCAAATATTTTAGGAAGCTGTGGCCCCTTGGGGTCTCTTATCTCAGCTACTCACACCTAAGCTCCATGATCCTAGATGACCCAAGGCAGTCAGCACAGCCTTCCCTGGGGAACAACCCACTGTGAAAAACTCTGGGGCCACACAGACCGTGAAAACGCCACGTCAGCTGCTTCCCTACCAGGAAGCTCCATGGAGATCAGTGCTAATGTCATGGTCAGGCCTCGGGAGGCGCGTGGGGGAGGGGTGGCGCTTGCCAGGATGGTACAGTGGCCAGCGGACATCTGTTTCTCTTGCAGTGACCGCAGCACCTGGCTGTGCAGCCTGCAGCCTGGAAAGCCTTAGGCTGTGAGTCACTCTCCACACCCACAAGTTTGCTCCAGACCCCTGGCTGCCCTCCACGGCTGGATGGACCTGTTCTGACTGTGGGGACTACAGTGAGGACCTCGCCACCAGAGACGATGAGCTTCAGGGATGAGCTGAGGAGCATCCCAAGGCCAGGACAAGGACCACCATCCTGGCCCAGACACAGGCATCGTGGGCCCAGCATTTGGGAGAAGGTTTCCCCATAGCGCACTGATCATGCAGAGTCAGGAGAGGGAGGAGGGAATCTCTGTCAGAGGAAGGCTGGATGGAACCGCCACGAGGTCTTCCTGGGAGGCACAGGCAGCCATGACTCTTGTGTTTCCTCCTCCTGATCCACCTGACCCAGCTCCTCTGGGAACAATGGACTAAAACTTACTGCTTTGGGAAAATGAGTAGGAAGACCTGAGGGGCTGGAGCATGGGTGTGCATGTGTGGGTGGGAAAGAGAGGGTCTGGGGAGCGGAGGCCATCCTTCCTCACACCACCTCTGGAATCACTGGAGGGCAGTAGCGGGTGCCTAGGAAAAATCTTGGAAGGCCTTAGACATGCCATACCCTGCTAGCAAAGAAAGCCCATCTGGTAGAGGGAGGGCCCTGTACTGTAATGTCAGCTGGTGCTGCTGGAACGGTCCCCAGGCCTGGAGTCTGTCCACGGGTCAATTACCACGCCTCTGAAAGGCTCCTGAGACTGAACTATTCCTGGGCGGTGACAATGTCTCCATCTCGAGCACCGACTTTCACTCAGACAGGCCTGAGCCGCCCCATCACACACAGAGCAGGAAGGGTGGGCAGGAGAGGACCATGTCTACCCTGCCCTCCGCCCTCATATGGAGACCCTTCAATCTTCACGCCAGGGAACACTGTGAATCCCAGAGGCTTCCAGGTCCATTGGACTGGATTCTTTAGAACTATGACCAAAGCCCAGGCTCTCGGCTCTCTACGCTGTGTTTATGAGACACAGATTTCTAGAATAGTTAAGACTCAGAGCCAGGGGAACTCTGCCTATTGACTATACCATCCCTCACTGCGTTGACCCAGGAGCATCTGGCTCGGCAGGTGGCATTTCACATCAACAAAATCACAGTGAGCGATGCCTGGGAGAACTTAACGTGAACCACAGCTGCTCTACCCAGAACCACCCACTGCTGCTGGTAACAACCGGATAGAGAAGCATAGAGAAGCACCAGGAAAGTGTCTCTCCCAGCCCCCCCCCCCAAGTACTGGGGTGAGAGTGAAGTGGGGAGGAACTGGGAGGGGGCACAGTCCCCCACTCTGCTACAGGGCCAGCAAGAAGCCTGCGTTGACATCAGGCCTCTCTGCCTCCTGGACGTCCACTTGGGCCAGGTCTCGACACTCTGAGATGGTGACAGAGTCACCTGTCCCTGGATGGGCATCAGGGGATCAGGTCTGTGTGGAGTGGGGTAGAAATTCAAGAAGAGGTCATCAGTAGCATTGCACGGACACCCAGAGAGGAAGGATCAGCTCACCAATAGTCACTCTGCCTGACATCGAGAGTCCCGCCAGTTAAGGGGACTTCAAGCATGAGACACTGACCCCTGCTGTCCTTGGAGGCTGGTTCAGAGCCACTCTGGGGTTAAGACCCTCCTTGAGCCTCATAGGGCCTCCTAGAGGTGGCCTTGGGTCTTTCTAGGAAGCCTCCTTTTGGGGAAAAGAGCTTGGGATCAAGCTGTGACATTGTCACTTCCAGACTAAGACAACCGGCTTCTGCCACATTGTTCCAGCTGGATTATTATTATTATTATTATTATTATTTTACTCTTTGCTAACCCGGCCCAACTAAGAGTTATCTTACAAGAGGGAACAACAATTGAGAAAATGTTTTCATAAGATCAGCTTGTAGTCATATATGTAGGGCATTTTCTTATTGAGTGCTTGAAGTGGGAGGGCCCGGACCATTGTGGGAGGTGCCACCCCTGGGCATGTGGCCTTAGATGGTGTAGGTAAGCCATACTGGACAAATCAGGGAGAGAAAGCCAGTAAGCAACACTCCTCCTGGCTTCCGCTTCAGTCCCTGCCTCTACGTTCCTGCTTTAAGCACCTGCCTTGACTTTCCTCAGTCATGGACCTGGACGGTGAGCTGAAATAAACTCTTTCCTCCCCAAGTCGCTTTTGATCCCAGTGTTAACCACAGCAACAGAAACCTGACATACCCTAAAATGTAAACATTGTGACTCACCTCACCAAAGCTTGCCTTAAGTGTGGCAGAGACAGCGTTTTTTATAAGCGTAACCATTGAACGTGACCATCTGGTCAGACAGATGCCAACATCACTGTCACTTAAACGCCAAGAACAAACCGGGCGTGGTGGCCAAGCCTTTAATCCCAGCACTCAGGCGGCAGGCGGATCTCTGAGTTTGAGGCCAGCCTGGTCTACAAAGTGAGCTCTATATGGCCTGCTTGGTACAGACACTGAGTATGAGGTGGTTGGTGAGAGGTGCTATTCTTATCCTTTGGAGCTTATATCTGATGGAGGAGATAAACGAGACAGCTATGTCAGTAGCGGCAAGGGACAGCAGCTCAACAGAGGCAGAGCCGGAGTACAGTGGCCTCGTCGTTGTCGTCATCCAGGTCAGGATTCTCTAAGAGCTTCTGGAAGAAGAGGACAAGCCAGCATCCCAGAGAGTACAGACCCTGAGGCAGAACCAACCCCAGCGGCAGGGGGGCAGTGAGTGAAAACCTGATCTGAGGAGGTTGCACTGCCGCTGTCGGGGAAGGGGAGAGGTGAAGCCTGGGGACCATGTTTGGAACAGGAAGTCTATTTCTAAGCTTTCCATGACCCTCTGGTGGGCCTCAATTATGAGAGGCAGTGTGGTACACATTCCCTTTTCTAGTCTGTGTATCTGAGGTAACGTCTCACTGTTAGGCCACGCTGACCTGGAACTTACCATGTCGCTCAGGCCAGCTTTCAACTCATGATGGTCCTCCTGCCTCAGCCTCCTGAGTGCTGAGATCAGAGGCATGAGCCAACACACCTGTTTGGAAGGTCACAGACACAGGAACTGCTGAGCAGAACTGTTTATGGCCCTGCAGTGTTAGGTACAAGGTGACCCTTGAGAAAGGCTCCCTAGGCCCATTACTCTGAGCACCTGGAGGGTCCTGGTCAGGTTTCCTGTGTTCTGACTTCCTCCTCCTGTGTCCGGCGCGTGGACTGTGCTCGCAATGGGTCAGAGGCTAGGGAGTCAGGCAGATAGCCACAATCGAGTGTCCTGGCCTGACACTTACCATCTTGGGCGGAGGGAGATCTGGAAGGCTCTTCTGAGGGGCTGAGGAATGCTGGCTGGGCTCCCCATTGGTCAGTGGACCCTGCTCCTCGGGAACTGTGGGCAGCAAGAAGAGAAGGCTTTGGCGAGAGGCAGGTTCTCATTACCCAGGAATGTCTGCCCACTTGTCCGGTCCCTCTCCCTGTATTCTATTTGAGCAGGTGTTAATTACCCAGGCAGACAATCCCTCTGGCCAAAGTTGTTTTTTTCCCTCCAGGAATAGGACATAGCTGTGACCAGCCCTATGCGGATTCCTCAGAAGGAAACAGCATAGGGTTTCTGGAAGGCTCTGCTGCCTTCCTCTGCCTCCCCCGTATTCACAAAAAAACAGCCCAGCCACAGAGCTTCAGTGAGCGGGGCAGCGGCCGAGCCGCACAGAGCGCAGACCTGGTGGTTGTGGTTCTTTCTGCCCACCATTTGCCCAGAAGGCAAGCGACCCTGGTCAGAGTGGCCACTGGCACTCCAACCTCACGAGTGTCTCAGCTCCTGACTTGATGGGGGCGGGGGAGCGTGGGGAAGAGGCGTGGACAACCACACCAAAGAAGAGTAGGCCACCAACTTCCAAGTCTCTCCAGTTCAACCAGCCCAGCAAGACAGCGCAGGCTTACTGAGGTCTCGAGGGCAATCCTTTCTCAGGACATGGCTGAGGCTTTGGGGGGTCTCTTCCCACCCCTCTCTTAAGTTTGGGAATTAGAGAAAGCTTTCTTGGGGCTCCCTGATGCTGAATGTTCTTAATATTGTGGGCCAGACACACAGCAGAGGTTTTAAAAGTATGCGTTTTAGGCAGAGGGTAAGGTGTCAGAGACAAGGCCCTTGTCTAGGAGAGAACCCATGTTGCCTGACAGCACCCCGAGAGCATCATCTTTCAACAGTACAGTTGCTGACACTACCATTTCTTCTCCCTCCTCCCAAGCAGACTTTCACCCAGAGAGGCAGGGCTGGAACCGTGGGATCAGCTCTCCTAGAATGTCTGAATTACGACTTCCTCTTCCTGCAATGGTGCTGGGAAAAGCCAAGAGATTTTAGGGACAGATTCCTCGTCCAATAGGCAAGAAGGTGGTGGCCCCATTGAAACATCCAAAAATATATAAACCCAAAAATACCATTAACCAAAATGTGGATTCCAAAAATAACCCCCAGGGCCTGTCTGAGAACTGTCGGGAGGGGCGAGGAAGCCGGGCGAGGCTTTGGCTCCTTTGTCTGAAGCCAGGCAGCCCAGGCAGCTTGAAGGGCCCCATACCTTTGTCTGGAGACTCCGAGTTCTGCTCCCTGTTGACTGACACTTTGTTCATGTAAATATATTCCTCATCAGAACCTGCAGAAGGAAAGACAGGAAAGATGTGACTTCATGTGACTTGGTGCCTGCAGAAAGAGGCAGCATCCACCTAAGACGCTTTCACACGCTCCGGGCCAGGGGGGACACTTGGCAGGGTTTCACGCTCCGGGCCAGGGAGGACACTTGGCAGGGTTTGTCGAGATGGCTCAGTGATCCAGAGCACTTGCAGAGCCTGCAGAGGACCAGGGCTCCATCCTCAGCGCCCACAGGAAGCTCTCCACTGCCAGTGACTGCAGTTCCAGGGATCCGCTGCCCTCTTCTGGCCTCTGCGGGCCTCCGGCGTGCAGGTGATATACATATAAACACACACAGGCAAAACACCCATGTGTGTGAAATTAAGTTAAGTAATTATGGAAAAGGAACAGTTGTGAGTTCAAGCTGAATAAAGAGTTAATCCTAGAGACAGGTGGCAGACTTCCAGAGTAGAAACATCGAGATGCTGGCTGATGGTTCTTCTACCCTGGGAGTGGTGGGTGGAGGAGGGAAGGCAGGAGGAGGAGGAGGAGGAGGAGGAGGAAGGCTTCAGGACCAGAATGGGTAAAGGGTAAAGGGAAGGACATTCATCCATCTCTCTAAGGGCTACAGCACATTCCACAGACTAAAGATGTCTCTGGATCCCCTTGGCACTGTAAACTATTTCCTATCTGCCTTTCTCATCCTGACATGAATCATCACAGTGGACTAAAATCAAAAGTATCTAGATTAAAGCAAACGACCCCAAGGGCCTGGCAAAACCCTCCCAAAGCCCAGGGTGGAGATGGGAGGTCAGCGTTGACTGGGGGAGAAGGGGTGACTGAGTGAACAAATCATCCCAGGACAAGAAGGCATAGGAAGCAGGGAGCGCCAGCCCTTTGCTCGGTCCTGAAGACTGAAGTGTGTAGTAATACAACCATGCCCTCCTTTAAACTACCGGTCTCTATAGAGGCCAGGTCACTGCTCTGGTTGGTGCCTGCTGGCAGAGAGGAGACAGCCTCCTGCTACATGCCTGGTTCTTGGCCTCTGTACACCTATCCTTGGTGGCTACCTAGGAAACACTCCATGGCTTCTCCTCTTTGGAAGTCCCTTGATGGTCCCTCTGTGGCCTTAATTTGCATTTCCTAGCAACACACAGCCAGTAAATTCCTGTGGTTAGACCGTGTTCCTGAGCCAACAGATCCAATGCAAACCTTTGCCAAAGGATCCAGTTTTCAAAAACAGTCTCTTCCATGGCCATCGACTGCTGACTATGATCTGAAGAGAAGCTTGGGAACCCAGAGGGTCCAGGGCAGGCCTGATAGGCCCTCAGCTATCAGCCTCGACAGCACTATCTCAGTGTCTGGCCATGCCGGAACCAGTAAGCAATACTGCCCCATCCCCAAATATCTCAGTTAATGTAATAGGGGTTGATCATCTTAGGGACCAGCCAGGGAGAAGTGAGAGATGGTTTGCCAAGCTCTGCTATGAAAAACTTCTGGAAAGAGCATCTCACCTCCGTGTCTCGGTCGTCCTATCTGCTCAGATGGAAAGCAATCAAGGTGGAAGCCTGCTTGCTTTGAACGAACAGAACTCAAATTTAGGGACTATGAAAAAGTAAGATTAGCCTACGGCTAACAAAGATTAGAGGCAAGCAACGCAAAGGCTGGGGATACGGGAATGACAAAGCAGAACACTACACCTCAAGTTTAGACGCTTCACCAGCACACTGCAGAAGCAAATGGCTTATCAGAGACTGTAAACGGGCAGTCATGCTGAACTTGATTTTGAGGACAAGTTTACATCATCCCATCCTTCCTTCTAGCACTTCCACTGTCCTATGGGTAAGTTCCAGCATATAAGTAGAAATTTACTTGAAATTCATTGTAATATTGCTTTCAGTCTCTAATGTTACTTGTTGTTTTATCGTATGGTTGCAATTGTATTGCACTGTAATACTGGTTGTGTTGTTCACTGCAACTGAAAAGCCTACTGACGGGGGAGAAGGGGGCCAGGTAGGAGGAACGTCTAAACATCTTAGCTCCAGTCGGCTGGGCAGAGCATGTGAAGTGCCTCTTGTCGGAGGGGCCATGGCTGGAGCACCCTGGAGTCTTAAACAGGGGACACAGGAGGCATGTTTCTCACTGGCGAAGGCATGACATAGCAGGCTGCCAAGTCTCTGTTAGAAGAACATTCAATCCATGTCCTGCTCTCAGCCACAAACATAGGGGTCTACTGGCTAAAAAATCAAAACCACAGAAAATCCAGATAGATGATTCCATTTGAAAATTATGAAAACACTCACATAGGTGCACACACATGTACACATAAGTACACACGGACACATGCACATATGCGTGTATACATCCATGCACACACATGAACACACACACACACACACACACACAGCCTCTCACACTGCACCCAACATGTGAGGACCACAATCTATCTTCAAGGAAGCAGAGTAGCTGCCTCCCCCTCCAGGCTGGAGAGTGAGCTGAGTCTGCAGAGATGCACGGTGAGGCAGGGAGGTCAGGAGGAAGTCAGATGTTAAAATGGGTGGGGGTGTATTAGGATTTGATCTCGAGTGGCAAGTTTAATCCAGTGAGACAGAGGAGGAGAGGGAGGGGAACACAATGGTTAGGTCTGCCTACTGTGGCTCCAACACTCTCAACTTGGAACCTCTGGTCGGGTGACTTGCCAAGCCCTGGTTCCTTCACTGGTAAATGCCATACCATCACCACCCTCACAAATATTGAGGTAAGGATTAAACGACATAATCTGAGGCACTGTGCACATTCACATTGTCCCAGGCACAGTTAGTACCATCTATGCCAATTCTTTATAGTTTAAGCAGGGCAGGGAGGACCACAAGGCAAAGTTCCCAGATATGCAGAGTAGCAACTGATGCATGGGTATCACCCCTAAGGATTTCAAGAGGTGGTCACGAGCCTCAACGTGGCTGAACACATCTATCAGAGGGTCTTGGGGATCTCGGGAGGTATCCCCAATCCCCAAGACCCAGATCCCCATAGCTCCCCATCGATCTGTAGCAGAGGATGAATAGGAAAAGTCAGAGAGAGCAAAGGCTTCCCCACAGGGAACTGTGCAGCTTGCTAAGCCCAAAGGGATCCCAAAGGGAGGGCATGGCCAGTACACGGGCACCAAGAGCAGTAGACAGGTGACAGCAGGCTTCCTCACAGGGGCTGTCTTTATAAGACATTACAATGTTGCATCTTTAAAGGTCTGGGATCCGGCTGTTTGAAGAGTTCCATCAATGAGTCCTCTGTGAGGTGATTCATTCCTTCCCAGCCTTCCCTCTTTGTACTGTGCATCCCCTCTGCTTCCCACCAGTGCTTCTTTGATGTGCAGTCTGGCACACACTGCTACAGAGGAGGAGCCTGGGAACCATGGGTGAGTGACCGGGTGAGGGGAAAGGCAAGCTCCTGATGATAGGGAGTGGCTAGCCAGCATGGTTCCTCCAGAAGGGAAGGCCTGCAGGAATCTAGAAACACTTCAGCTTGCCACATTTCTGCTCTGCAGGGAAGACACACTTTCTACAGGAAGCAAAGAAGGGAAGGGAGACCCCAAAAGCAGCCTGTGAGATTCAGGCTAGATTCAGGGAGCTGTCCAGACTGTGACAGTTGGAGCAGGTAGACACTTCCCTTCCCTGGCAGGGACAGTCGCCACTTCTGCCAAGAGGCAGATGGACTTGGTGCCCTCTGATGTCCCCACACAGCCTGCCTACTCACATACACCGGACATAAAAATCAACTCAGCTGTCAGCAGTTCACGAGGGCTTTCTTATAAAAGCAATTCTGAATTTGCTAGAAATGAAGCCATCTGTCCATAAGAATTATACAGGAGTATTCAGAGCCCGCCGAGCCTTGCAGCCGAAACACATGAACAGCTTAAGCAGATGACAACAAGTATATACGCCAGTCCTGACAGGACCAAGGTAGAGGTGCACCCACAGCTCCCATGAGTCTCCAAGGGAAGCCACAGGACACACAGTATGATGGCATTCACACACAATTCCAGAACAGGAAACATCTTAGGTGAGAGAAACCAGCGCAACACCTGCCTCGGAGTGCAGAAAACAGGGCAAGGCTGAATTTAAGAAAAACAGCTGTGTATATGCCTATGCATGTGGGGGCCAGAGGTCAACTAGAAATCTTGGTCCTTAATTGCTCTTAGCCTTTTGCTGCAAATGTTTATGTGTTTGTGTGAGTCTTCTTTTATTTACACGTGCATGTGCACACGTGTGCATGTGTTTATGTGAGTATCAGCTCACCTGGGCAGATACACATGGACACCTGAGGTCGAGACTGGATATCTTTCTTAATTGCTTCTCCACCTAATTTTCTTGACCCGTACCCAGAGGAAATCTGGCCATCTCTACCTCCTCATGGAAATTAATACAGGTGTGTGCTGCCGTGTCTGGCTTTGTAGGTGTCGGGGATCAATTGCAGGCTTGTGCTGTAAGAACTGTACTGACTGAGCCATCTTCCCAGCCCATAAGATGGAGTTTTCTGGATGACAGGAATATCTTGTTTAGCTTTAGATAGGGTTACTCTGGTGTCTACAATGACCAAAAGTCGCTGGATTTCATACTTATGGTCTGTGTGCCTTATTGTATGTTAATTGTACCATAAAATAGTGGAAAATTATGAACTCTTCTCCCCTGATGCTACATAATGCCAGTCAAGTTATTTAAACTCTGTGGTCTGAGTCCCCTGTGTGGGAACAGAAGCAACTGCATAGGGTTGTCTTGAAGTTCATACAGGTACAGTCTCCTTGGCCAGTACACAAGGAAGTCCTCGATGTTCATAACAACCTTCTGTTTCTTCTCTTTTAACCAGTAGGGAGAGGGCTTTGAACATACTCCGCTTAAAATACCACTTGCCAGCCGATATGTGAAGTGTTTAGAGGGTTTCCAGTCAAATCAGGTTGCCAGGTACCACTGTTAGGAGCTAAACTGTGCCTCCCTGACCCCCTCCATCCTGCTTCACACATTGAATGCTAGTCTCCAGGCTCTCCAGAATTTTTATTTGGACATGGAGCCTAAAACTGAGGTTACCAGGGTGGTCCCTAGTTGAAGATGGACGGAAGACACAGACACACACAGAGGTGGCTGTGTGAGGACACGCCAGGGACAAAGTCCTCAGGAAGAGCCAGCGGACTCCTTGCTCTCAGGTAGCTAGTCTCAGGAAGTGTGAGAGGAAAGCTCACAGTGGACAGACCACCCGAGGCCCCGGGCCCACACTTACTGCTGCTCTTGGTGTAAAGCCGCAGGAGCTCTGACAGGCCGCTCTTCTTCAGCACGGCTGCACTGCTCAGGTTCTCCTGGTCAAGGACCTTGAGGAAGTCATCCAGCTCTGTCAGCAGCTGCTCCAGGGCTAGAGAGGAACACAGGAGAGTGAGTTCAGCCAATGCTTCCCTGCAGACCCAGAAGCAAGGGGCTCCTCCCGAGAGACCTGGGAGAAACACTGGCTTGGGAAGGTTATTCTCAGCTTCAGGGTCTTGGTGGGAGAAATATGCGCCCTTGAGTTTAAGATAGACAATCTCAAAGGGAGCCACAGGTCTATCCTTTGCTAGAGGAGTGATGGTGGCCTGGCTGGCCCAATATTCTGAGGGTGTCGCCTCCTTTTCCTATGTCTACCTTCACAGAGTTAACAAGGGGAAGAAAACACCTTCCAAAGGTCTTTGCTGTCTGCTGAGCTATGGCCTGGGCAATGCTTATCACTCTGTCTTTCTCTCCAAGGGACACTGGCCTTGCAACTTCATCTTCTCGAGTCATTTAGATAGATACTTTTTAAAAAGATCCTTCTATCAAACCAAATACTTTTGTTCTGCCAAAGGAACATAGTAATAAAATGACTCCTAATGACATTCTGCTACGCCCATAGATGAGTGCCCCAGTTGGCCACCATCAGAGAAGCTTGCAGTAGATGGGAGGTCATCCAGAGCCCCAGCTGAACAGTGTGCAGAGAGTGAGAGATTTTGGAGCACTTGGTCCTAAATGGGGTGCCTACTTCAAACATCCCCCATTAGGGCTCAGGGAGCTACGCTGAAGAGGAGGCGGAAAGACTGTAAGATCCAGATGGCTGACTCCAAGGAAACAGCATCTTCCAGACACAGACTGATACGCATAGGCACTCAGAGCCACTGTGGGAGCATTCCTGGGCCTGTCCGGTCCAAGCCAGACAGAGTCTTAGTGTGAGAGGGAGAAGCAAGCACAAGCTCCCATCCCTAACCAAGAAGCTATCTCCAACTGCTGACTGCCTGCAAAGGGAAAAAGCTGTTATCTGTAATGGGGTCTGATTGGGCATATCAGCCACACTTAGAGGCAGGCCCCACACTCAGCAGTAGATAACCAACTCAAAATGAACTCCTGGTGCTTTTGCAGATTCGGAGGGCAGGAGGGTTGGGGGGGAGGGTGGGGGAGGA
>NC_034590.1:168037853-168062563 GCF_900095145.1 Mus pahari
GGGGAGGGTGGGGGGAGGGTTGGGTTGGGAAGGTTCTCACTGCTTTGCTTGGGCATGTTCTAACTTACCGATCTCTTGCTTGTATGTTATGGTTTTTGTTTTTGTGTTTTTGTGGGATGTGTTCATGTGAATACCTGCGTGTGTCTGTGTGTTTCTGTGTGTGTATGTATGTGCACGAGTCTTCCTGTCCTTTATATTTGGTTTTAGTTCTGGTTTTTGTTTCTTTTCTACAGAGAGGGAAGTATAGATTTGGATGTGGGGAGGTGTGAGGACCCAGGAGGAGATGAAGGAAAACCATGATCAGAACATATTATGTGAAAAAAATTGTTTTGCATTAAAAAGGGGCCAAAAAGAGTTCTTCTACCACTGAAATGCTAGACTGATTCCAGTGTGCACACATAGCCCTCTAAATTACAAACCTGTTCATGGATGTCTGCAAAACAGAACTTTTCCTGCTTGTCATACTGACTGGAGCTGCCTGTGGCTGTGTGTGTGTGTGTGTGTGTGTGTGTGCGTGCACATCCCAAGGAAAGGCAATGTGTGGGTTACATACCCCAACAAAGGGCAATGTGTGTGTTGCACACCCCAACGAAAGGCAATGTGTGTGTTGCACACCCCAACAAAAGGCAATGTGTGTGTTGCACACCCCAACAAAGGGCTCTGCATTTAGCTTACCCTCCATTTTGTACCCACAAAATGTCCAGTATTTACTGACTAAATGGAAGAATGAAAGAAAACAAATCCACTCACATCCTATGTAACAAAAGCATTCCACAGGTCCTTGGTCAGAACTGAAGGGAAGCCACTGAAAACCTGGCATGTCCTACCTCACAGAAACACTGGAGCAGGCAGGCTTTCCCAAAGGATCCACGCTATGTTTCTAGTTTGTCTTGTCATGCATGCATACACAGATATATACATTCAGACATACCCACCTGGGACCTGGGCCTCATGAATGCTGGGCTGCCATACTACTGAGCTATGTCCCCTATGGCTTTTCTAGCTTATAATTCTTCCCTCAATTGGTGTGACTGAAGCCCGCTTACAAAGGTCACTGTTTGGACCACCAGTCTAAAGCCTGGACCCTAGATTACCCACCACTGGCTTTTGCTTTTCTTGTCTTTGGACCACTTTATCACAACCACCAGCACCACTACCACCACCACCATCATCATCATCATCATCAATTTTTCAATATAAGGATTTAGCCCAGAGTTTCACACAAGCTAAGCAATCATTCTACCAACTGAACTCTATCCCGACTTCTTTTTACTTTTTGAGACAGGGTTCCACTGAATTGCCCAGGCTGGCTTTGAACCCACTCTGTTGCCCAGGCTGGCTCAGATTTGAAATCCTCCTGACTCAGCCTCTGGAATAGTCACTGGGGAGTAGTACAGGCTTGTGTCAACCAGGGCTGGCTTGGGCCACACTTTAACAATGTCCTCTGGGAGCCAGTGAATGGTTGGGGAAAGAGGTTGCTGTAAACCTGAGCTTCTTAGCAGCCACAACTGCCCCATCTTCCTGCATAGGTGATCAGACCTATAGCCACACCAATAAACTATAAGTAACCAGAAAAGGGGGGGACATTGGGCACACCAGCAGAAGGCAGTGCAGAGAGATGCTTCCAGGCATTCTAATGTCTACACAAGAGGATTAGACAGAGAGGAGAGCCGTCACCACAGGGATGAGAAGCACCAGCACAGGAAGGACCCAGCATCCATTCAGCAGTCTCATTGCTGAGCATGGCTCTACCGTAAGTGTCAGACAGGCCTTTCTGCTGGAGCATTGACCTTGCCTCCCTCCACCCCCAGCTTCCTAAGGTTGGGAGTCACAATATTCTCATCCACAGTGACAGTGTCACAGGACCTAGGTGGATGGGCAGAGGTGGGACAGTACTGGAAATGGCAAGATGGAGTTAAATGGAAGGGGGGGGGGGAAGCAAAATGACAGCTCTCACATGGGGTCGAGTGAGCAAAGAATGCCTCTAACCCAACCTCACAACTTGGAACACTTGAGGTCCTCAAGCAAACCTGGCCTGCTGTGGAATTAGCAAGAACAGAATCAGGCTTGGCACGTACTGGTCCCAGTGAAAAGACCAAATCCAACAGATCTCTGAAATGAGAGGCCTTCACTGGGGTGGGGGTAGGGGTGGGTTGCATTCTGAACAGCTATTCACAGCCTTTCATCTGCTGAGACTACGATGAGCTCAACCAGCACAAACCAAGGATGAAGGCGAGCAAAGAGATCTCCCAGCCTTGCACTTGGCTCTGCCACACAGGAAAACTGAAAGGGCTTTGCAAGGGAACTGGGGTCTAGGTTGTGTTTTCCCTGAACTTCTGGACCTCTCAAAGAGGCCAGTCCTCTGCGGCCACCTCAGTCCCACAGAGAGGAAAGCGGGTGACACTGGAAACGTGTCCTCACTTCCTCATCCCAAAAGCCTTTCCCAAAAGCTGCCCAGTTTCTGGAAAACGGTCCTTGTTTTTGTCTTGCACAAGCAGATGCAAACTAAGCCAAAGGGTACAACCAACATGTGTGCCTGGCCTGGAGGAGCCAAAACTAATTCAGATGGGTCCTCAGCATCCAAGGGGTCTTCTATTGAACATCCAGGGTGAGACCAGATTAATGTAGGAATGCCCCCAGTGTTGCAGGGATGCAGACGACTAGGGATTAGCAGGGGAGCATGGTTTAGAGGTTAGTGGGGAGAAGAGTTTACAAACTGGTCGTTGATGCAAGCATAGAGCTTACTGGGCAAGTGACTGTATCACGGGCACACAGAGCATGGGGCTTGGTGGGGAACTGGCTTCAAAGGAAGAACTTGAATCCTGAAGCCAACACTAAAGGCACGGGACAGAGCTGCTCAAAGGTATTTTTCCAGAAATGGAGATGAGAAACTGAAGACAGGGAGGAGGGACCAACAGGTAGAGGTCAGTGAGACAACTGCCCAAGTACACACGGGAAAGATGAGGGTTGGTCTAACCAGGACGGCTGAGCACCACCATCTCCAGTTCTCACAAGTACTTTGCAAGTGTAGCAGCCATGGGAATGGAGTGCTGAGGCTGGATTTTAACCCGACTCAGTTGCAACCCCAGAGAGTAGTGACAGTGAGTCCAGGTTCAAAGGACTTGCTCTCTGCAGTGTGTCGGCTGGCAGCGTCTCCATCGAACTGCGATGGGTGATTGGAGCCACAGCTTCCGAGTTCTGCTGCCTCATAATCAATAAGCAACAGTTCACAGAGAACAGAGAAGAAGAGGAAGGCTGGAGGAAGCCCGTGATGGGTGGAGCCAAGGGATATCACCCTCTTAGATGCAGCATCTACCAGGGAAGAAGCCAAGAGTCTAAGAGGCAGAGTGACAGCAGTCACACGGACATGCGCCCTTCGGACAGCGGACATGCGCACTAGGAACAGCGGACACGCGCCCTACAGACAGCGGAGCTGAAGGCTGAGCTTCCTGACCTGGCAGGTTGCTTGTGGGCTGGACACAGCCGTACCTACTTGCTCTGAGAACAGCAATGGCATCTTTTTTTTTTTTTTTTTCCTCCTAGAACATTTAAGGGAAGCGCAAGCATTAAGAGAGACATAGCGTGAGGAAACAAGCCTGAAGATCCGTGTGAGACTCTGGGGACCAGGATGCACCATTTCCCTCCTTTTCTGGATCCACGTCACAGTGTGCTCAAGTGCCCTCTCCATGAAGCCACGGGTGACCAGCTACACTCAGCTCTCTCGCCAGCTCCATCTCCCCTGCTCCCCTGGTTCCTTTCTGTCCAAGCCAGTTGTCCTGAGCCACATCAGGGCAGACATAAGCCCTTTGTGGTCAAGAGTCAGGCTTGGTGTATTTGGGAACCGTCTTTTCACAGCACTGTGGGAAAATGCCTTGGTGTACAACTTAGGGAGGGAGGGGTTTGCTTTGAGGGGTTAGTCACAGCAGGAAAGGCAAGGGCAGCAGGAACATGAAGTCACTGGTCACATGTCATCGGGGTTGGAGCTCGGTATTCTGCTTGCCTCTTTTTCATTCCATCTGGGACCCCAGACTATTGAGCAGTATGTTCAACATGTAGGGTGGGTCTTCACCCAATTAAACTGCTCTGGGAACAGCTAGATAGGCACACAGAGGACTGTTGCTATGGTGATTCCAACTTTCATTAAGGTGACAAGATCACAGATAATCTAGCAAGATGCCAAGGACCCAAGAGGCGGCTAGCCTTCCTCTCCAGACATCTTTCAGGGCTTTGACTATAAGCTCTTGGGAATAACAATCAACAGAGGCAACGCTCCAATTTGCACCAACCCCAGTGACATTCTTCAACCCCCAGGGCTCAGAAGGGCAGGCCGGCCCTCGGAGGAATGTGGCTGTTCCATTGAGACTCGGGGACCCTGCTCATCACATTTCCCTTCGCCCCCAGCGCTCCCCACGTTTTCATTTAGATTTCTTCCTTGTCCTTTGGTGGATGAAGGGGAAATAAGAAGATAGTTCATTCTGGAAACTGTAGGCCCTTGTGTGGGCTTTCCATCTTGGCTCTGTTAAAGTTCAGGGTTGTCTGCTCGGGGTGGTAAGCCATCAATAAGGTTCTTGTTTGGGACTTCAAGGCCCACGCAGAGCTAGACCGTGCAACTGCCCGATTCATCGCCCCCCTCCTCAGAACCTCCCTGCCCCCAGCTGACCTCAGCCTGGGCAGTCACTAGGTTCCGAACTGAAAATGTCGCCAGCACACCATGCCGGCTGAGATTCAGGGGTCCCCTATGGTCTCTGGCCCACTTTTATTTATACAGCTGCATTAGCCGAAAAGCCATGATTCAGTCCCATTTTTCCATTCAAACACCAGACTAAGCAGACCTGTTCTTTATAAAAAACTATATTCCAGAAAGATGTGTGTGCATTCTCTTCCTGACTCCCAGAAGACTCCCGAGACCAAGCTACCAGGTGCAGCACCCTTGAGAATGTAATTGCTGGGGGCCAAGGGGAGTCAGGGATGCTGGGAAGGACTCCCTGAGAAGCTACAGCATCACACAGAGGTGACTGTGAAGCTGCAGATAACTCACAGGGTCACTGTGAGCAAAGAACCCTCAGGCTTGCAGGGTGGGTCCCCAGAGAAAACACCCCTTCACCCCACTTGAGAAGAAAAACCAAAGTCCAAACAGCCTGTTCCTTCAAAAGTGCCAGGAATGAACCTACTGTGTGTGCACCCATTAACAGGAAGTGGGACTCCTTTCTTTCTTCCATATAGTGTACACACACACACACACACACATACATACATACACACATACACGCTTTCTTCAATATAGTGTACACACACATGCACATACACACACATACACACTCACATACACACATACACACACATACACATTTTCTTCTATAGTGTATACATACACACACAAACACATTTTCTTCCATATAGTGTACACACACACATGCACATACACATACATACACACACATGCCCCATCTTGACAGTTTCACCGTTTACAGACCTCTGGCATGAAGTATACAATGTTGTTATACAACTATCGCTATCTAATTCCGCAACATTTACTGTAACATCCCCAGTGGAATCCCGCTCTGCAGTCATTTCTCTCTCCCTCCTCCCCCCCAGCCCAATACTAAACCCTTCCAGCTCTGTGGTTGGCCTGTCCTAGATATAGTGTGTGAATGGGACCAGATAACGTGTGGCTCCTGTCTGCCTTCTTCCATATAGCATTATGGCTTCAAGGTTCTGTGTTGTGGCAGGCATAAATGCTGTTTTCTTCTTATGGAAAACATAATTCCATTCTGTGGATTTATTGCATTCTGTACATCCATTCATTGCTGGTGGGGGGGTGTTATTTTATTTTATTTTTTTTAGCAAAGATAGTTTATAAAGATAAAGCTCACACTCCATTTTACTGTACTGTGCTTGGCAAACAAACTTTGCAGTGGTGGCCACTAGCACAGTCAGCATACAGCACACAGCCACCACTCAAGAGTGAGTCTCAGAGGGAAACCTTTTACTATGCCCAGAGCATGGGAACTGCTTGACCTTCAGAGCTCAATTCCTATAACTTAACAAGCAGCATCCATGATCCACAAGGACACACTGGAGATGTGGCTGCACTGTGTGGTACCCAGGGTTGATGTGGAGACCTGGTTGGCTCCGTATCCATCCCTTACAGAGCTGCACACTCGATAAAGAATGCAGATTTCCTCCAAAGAGGAAGGCTGCTCTTCAGTCAAAGGAAGCTGAGAAATCTGGCCCTTCTCCTTGCTGTGTAGTGTTCCATTTCATGGATGTCAGGCAACTTTTAAGGCTTGTCCGCTGGCCCTTATATACAAACCAGGAGGTTTCTATATCTTCACACCAGCAAGTTGCCTCAAAGACACCTCACTGTTGACATTCAGTGACTTAAGCACAGTTACATTTTGTCACTCTGAGACATTCCTACCAAAGGCAGAGGACATGTGCACTTGGGAATTTAAACCCTCCTTATGCCAGGGCCCACCTCTAGAGATGCACTCACGTGGTGGCTTGGGGCTTCAAGAACTTTAAATGTTTCCCAGGTGAGTCTAAGGTTCCTGTGGGGCCATATGACAGAATAAATGAGCTCACTAAAAGATCTGCTTTGCAATCAGCCTTTTTACTTCATAAAGATATTTATACACGGTCCCTTCATACTGCGCGCAACTCAATTCTGATTTACACACAGAACTTTGTAGATCCACATTTGTTCCATGAACTCAGATGCACTTGGAAATATTTTTCTTTTTCCTTTTGGACAGAAGGATGTAGTAAGACAAGGAATAAAGGTATTTCTCTATTTACATACTACCTGACTCAGCTCTCTATCCTGCTGAGCAAGTAGAAGCTTAATCCAGCGGCTGAGCACCCCCAAGGTTTCACAGAGGGCCCCTCAGTGGACTTGGACCCAAGGGGACTGGGTCAGAAATGTAAATAGCTTTCTCCAGTGTAAATATCTCAGAAGTCATTCATTATCTCAGGCTCCAAGAAGAGGCTGAGAGGCAAGGGTTTTACTAGCAATGAATGCTCTGTTCCCCACTGGGCTGACCTTCCAGGGTCATGTGACCATTGTTTTGGTTTTTTTGTTTTTTGGTGTTTTTTTTTTTTTTTTTTTGCAAGCTCTATCTTTTCTCACCTATCTTTTGGGTCTCATCACTGAAAACATTTTCCTTATGTCTCACCCTTGGAGTTCCCAGATTAGCTGAGCGAGCATGGGGGAAGCGGACAGGAGAAAGATGCTGCGATGCTTGCTGCAGCTCACAGCACTGGAGAAACAACTGGAGTGGCTCACAGCCGACCTCTCAAATGGAACAGACCTCCCTTAGAAGCAGAGTCCCAACCCCAACCAAGGAGCCAGCTAGAATGCCCAACCCCAAAGGCTGGGCCCTGCAGAGACTTACATGGTAGCAATTGAAGACACCACACCAAACACACAGAGGCAGAAAGGCCACAGTGCCTTAGAGCGTGCCCATTCACCCAGCCCTGCCAACACGGCTATCTGGTGACTCACTCTGTTTTTCTATTTGCCCCATGAATAGAGAGGCCCTGGAAGTTCTGTATGGGCAGGGACCACGTATGTTCAGGGTTAGCTTCCACCACCATGCCAAAACAGGCCTTTGGGCAAAGTCAGAAAACAACTGTTGAACGCCATGCCTACAGACAGACAGACACACACACACAGACACACACACACACACACACACACACACTCCTAATAATGGAGGTTAGATGGGTTCTTTCAGTAGCCCAGGCAAAGACTTGCCAGTCCCTGGCCATAATTCCAGTCCTTGCCTGGAATGAGCAGGCAGGGGCCTGCCCTGGTGGCTGGTGGCTTGGGAAGACATAAGTCATCTCCCTCCTAACATGGCATCCTGAGAGGACTTTCTAAAGGGTATAGAGGAAACCAGGCCAAGCCAAGCTCCACACTCCCTCCTCAAACTCTGTAGCTACTCATGGGCACACAAGAGCAAGCTCAGGGCACTCCAGGTCTCTGTGACCTTCAGGGTCCAGGCCAGACAAAGAGGCTTTGGGACTAGAAGGTCTTTGTTCCTTCCCCAGTGGGGACATTCCTGAGATGCACTCCACGAGACAAGCAGAGTCTTTCAGAGGCTTGGGGGGGGGGGGGAGTTAGGGTGAGGGGAGTGGCAGGGGAGGCACAGAGGTGTGGCTGGGTATCCTCCACAGGACAAAACACAGAAGAGGCACAGCCCAGCTCGGTCTCAGAGCACGGTGGCTGGGGGTCAGCAATGTCCCGGGAATAATGTGTGGAAGCAAAGCTGGAAAAATGACCAGAGAAGTTGTTATCTCTCAGTGGAAGAGTTACAGGCGACCTGTCCGTCCTTCCTTCTGCCCTCCCACCTCGGCAGCCACTGTACTTTCTGTTTGACCCGTAAAGTTCACTCGAGTTAGAGAAAAGGACATGCGCAGTGCCCCGCCCCAGAGTTCAGCCAAAGTCACTTGAAGCCACTGAGCTCCTTATGTCTCCACTACCAAATCAAGATTAGATCCAGAAACTCAACTGCCCCGCCGTGGAGTCTGCCAGACAGGAGGTACTGGTCTCCATTTCTCTTCCTGAGCTCCATTCAGCAGTCAAAGGACCCCAGAGCAAATGCACTTCCTTCAGGTGCCAAGGAAGCCAGGCAGAGAAACAGGCTTGCTGGGTCCCTGGCGGCTTTGTCGGGCCTGACCTGAGGTGGCCATTGGAACCTGGAGTGCTTCTGATGCTTCCAGATGGAGGAGTGCCCTGGAAGCCAGCTCCCCGACTTCTGAGCACCTGGTCTTGAAGGACTTAACCCCACTGGGATTTGACCGCCATGTCTATAAGATAGTGTTGGTGAGAATCACAAGACAGATCTGAGGAGTGGAAATAGCCCCACAGATGCTTACATCAAACTCTCTACACTCCTTTCAGGGCTTGGAACTGAACCCCGTCCTCCACTGAGCCATCTTATCCTCTAGCCCCCTCCCAACACTGCTTTAAATGCACACATGTGCATTACTATTTCAATAGAACAGCTTCCAAAAGCTGACTGGTGATGGCCCCCATTTGATATTGCAGGACTAAGGACAGGGTGGGAAGATTTGGGGTTAAGCCCTCCCAGAAATCCCCCTTCCCAGAAACTTGCAGTACAGAGGATAGACAGACATTTTCAAAGCTTCCCGGGGCTCAGGACAGGCTTCAATGGGTTAAAACGAAAAGTGGGGGTGGGAAGTGGGGTGGAGAGGTGGCCCAGTGGTTAGAGATCTTGCTGCTTTTGCAGAGGACCTGGGTGTGGTTCCCAGTGCTCACATGATAGTTCACAACTGTAGTTTATAACTCTAGTTCCAAGGGATCTAGCACCCACTTCTGGCTCTGTGAGCACTAAGCACACACACACACACACACACACACACACACAGTAAATCTTTATGTCCTAAACTGACCTCAGAAACAGGCAAGGAGAATCAGAGTTGACACCAGGCTGGAACTTAGGTGGCCACCAGATCCTCTTCTGTCTTCTCCTCACATTCCCCTGACTGCCTCTGCTCCTGCCATCTCTGCCTCCAACAATGCTTCTTTGACTAAAGAGCAGGCATAGCACTGCAAACGTTGCTGATCTGAAATGACTGTGTGCAGTGGAAGCACGCAGCTGTCTCCTCTTCCCCAGCTTCCGTTCCCAGGAGGAGCAAGGCTCTGGATTTGATCTTAGCTCCACAAGCAAATGGGGGTTGGGGGAGGAGGAAAGGGAAGGGATGTATGCATAAGTCCCCAGTTCAATCCCTAGCACTACCACAGAGAAACCTAGACTCCAGTCCTTAGTCATCCGTGAAGCCCCTCCCCCACTGTTAGTTACCTCTTTTGTGACTGTGACAAAGTATTACAGAAAAGCAATTTACAGAGGTTCTCTTGACTCACAGTATTGAAAACAGTTCCTTCATGGCAACAGGAACCTGAGGCATCGGTCACAATAAATCCACAGCAAGGCGCAAAGAGAGACGAATGCTGGTGCTCAACTCACTTTCTTCCAGTCCAAACCCACAGCCCTTGGGTTGGCACTGTACACATTCAGGGTGGACCTTCCTGGTTCCATCAAATCATTCTAAAATTCCCCTCATAGCCAGTGTCTCAGTTAGGGTTTCATTGCTGTGAAGAGACACCATGACCAAGGCAACTCTTACAAAGGCAAACATTTAATCTCGGGCAGCTTAGAGTTTCAGAGGTTCAGTTCATTCTCATCAAGGCGGGAAGCACAGCAGCGCGCAGGCAGACATGGTGATAGAGGAGAGGTCTACATCCTGATCTAAAGGCAGCCAGGAGTAGGGTGTCTTACCAAGTGGGCAGAGACTGAGCACAGGAGACCTCAAAACCTACCTACCTAGAGACTCACTTTCTGTAACAAGGCCACACCTCCTAGCAGCGCCACTCCCTATGGCCAAGCATTCAAACACGTGAAGCGATGAGGGCCAGACCTATACAAACCACCACAGCCAATATTGTCCTCCCCTGGTGGTTTTAATTCCCTTCATATTGACACGAGACTCATCTACCACACCCACTGTCACCACACGTGGTTTTTGTAGAACCAGAATCTTCACCCCTGATGCCACAGGCAGTCACAGAACTTAGGATCTAACCAAACAGGGTGTCGCATTCCAGCAGCCAAGGATTGGCTTTGGGTTGGAAATGTGATCAGAGCCAAGCCAAGGAGTGTCTGTTTGGGAGCAGACAGTTCTGTACTCATGGTCAGCGTCAGGCCACAGTGGTCATCTCAGGAAGAACTACCTGAAAGGGAAACGTTCTCTGGGGAGTCCAGACAGCATCATCTTGGCATTGAGATTCAGCTGCCTCAAAGGAGTCTTTCTGTTCTGTCACTATGTGTAAAGAGGCATCTCCTTTGTTTGTTTCAGCCAGATTGTATTTCCTTCCAAAGTGAGCTACCACAGCACATTTCTGGCCTTGGACTCTGGGCCAGGCAGTCTTCATATGAAATCTCACTCTATCCAGAGAGATAGGCATTATCAAGCCCACATCTGAATCCAAAGGAAACTACCCAGTTCTGCCAGGGTCACAGCTCAGGATCAGCAGGTCCTTCTGGCCTTATTCCACCTGTCTGAGCCTGCTGGATACTGAGGAACATTTGCTTTTTAAAACAGATGACAGATGGGCTGAGGGTCGAACTCAGTGGTAACCATGCGCTTAGCATGTCGGAGATTCTGGGTTCAAGTCCTAGCAGCCCCCAACAAAACAAAGCAAGAGGCTACAGGGCAAAGGGAATTCAAAACTAATCTAATAAAAGCAATGTGGGAAAAGATCCAAGGTGGGGAGGGGGTACTTTGAGAAACTCGGGCTACAATGTCATCAAGACCTGGGGTGGGAATGTAACCTGAGGACAACTGCAGAGAATACTGAAGTTTCCTTAGAAATAAAGAGAAATTACACAGTCCAGTAAAGCACAAGGCCCCCAGAAAGGAGTGTGTGTGTGTGTGTGTGTGTGTGTGTGAAAAATACTATTTGAAACCTCCACAAATCAAAGATCATAGATTTCAGAAATGTTCCATGGTACAACTTCCCCTAGCAGGGTCTGAGAAATGTCCAGGAACTGAATATTCCTCCAGCAAAATACACAAATATTTGTACTAAATAAAATAAACAAATGATAAAGTTACCTCATTACTTCTGGGAGGGATTTGTCTCCACATTTGTCTTTGCCTAACCAAAAGAAAACAAGCATAACCCCTTTTGTTCAGTCTGGGGTTCCAGAAACTTTGGGGCTGTGGCCCTGGAGAGGGAGTGTTAGTTACCCAACAAGAAGCAACACAGGGTTGGAAGGATTATTTTGGTTCACAGTCTGAGGGGATACAGCCCACTGTGGAGGGGAAGGCAGGGTGGAGGCAGCTGCGTGGTGACAAAGCATGCAGCTGGGACTCCTCAACACTCACAGCCTGATGGAACAACACAGAGTGCACAGGAAGTGCAGCTGGATTATAAAACCTCCCCTGATTGACCTGCTTCCTGTGGCAAGGCTCCCCTCCTTAAAAGTCCCCCCACATTCCAAAAAGAGCAATATGAGCTTCCGAGCCAGTGTTCAAAAATGTCATGAGCCTTTGGGGGACACTTAACATTCAAACCAGAACAGAAGAATTTCTCAGGGTCTCTTCCTTCTATCGGGAAAACTGCTGTTTTAGGCTCCCACATTCTCACTGTTGAGGTCTCTGTGGATAACTGTGAACCAGCCTCTAGTTTTGGGGAACTAGGAACTGAATTTAGGACTCTGCACATGAGATACATGAGACAAGCACTCTGCCACGTAGCTCTGTCCCCTTTTATTTCTTAAATATTCTAAGGGTTTTACACATTCAATTTTTGAAGTTTATTTCTATGTGCATGCGTGCATGCCTATGGACATCAAAGGACCACACTGATTTTCTTTCCACCACGTAGGCACTGGGAACGGAACCCAGATGCCCAGCTCACCAGTCCCTCTTTTTGAGACAAGGTCTCACTAAGTGGCCCACACTGGCCTTGAACTTGCAATCTTGATTCAGTTGATAGACTAGTTGGCCTGTGCCGTCAGGCTCAGCTCCTACCCATGATCTCAGAGGGCAAATGTGACGCCACGAGTAGGGAATTTACAGGGCTGTGGGCAGGGTCCTGTCAATAAAGCCACGCAAATAAACTTTGCTCTTCCCTAACGTTCATGAGGAGATACATCTTGCTACATGTAATGATTAAGTACATGAGATGTGGCTATTCTGAACTGAAAAAAAGATGGAATTTTGATAACATGTTGAAATAAAGACATTTGTGATGCACTGATTAAATACATTGCAACAATTAATTATGTCTGTCTTACACGTTTAACTTCCTATATACAGTATATATGTGTACATGGGCACTCTTTGGGGATTTTATTTTTTTAGGTCAGCACTGGTATAAAGCTTTCACAATAGACAGAATATTTTATGGTTGTTATTTTGTGCTGGGGATTAAACCCAGGGCCTTGAACATGTTTAACATTCCCAGCTTAGAAGGAAGAACATGGTGTGTGTTTGGGGGGATGATGGTGGTGGTGGTCATCTTTTGAAAAATAAATCAAGCCAGGCGTGGTGGTGCACACCTTTAATCCCAGCATTCAGGAGGCAGAGGCAGGCAGATTTCTGAGTTCGAGGCCGGCCTGGTCTACAGAGTGAGTTCCAGGACAGCCAGGGCTACACAGAGAAACCCTGTCTCGAAAAACCAAAAATCAATCAATCAATCAATCAATGTGCACAGAGGTAAAGGTTTTTCCCCAAATCGCACAGTGAGTTTGTAGAAATTTGTAGAATTAATTCACATTTCCTATCCTGAAATCACTGTCCACGGGTTTTCTAATGTTAATCTTGAGTCCCCTTCATCACAAAGAATCGTCCTTTAGTGAAAGCTTTCCAGGAGTCGTGAGGAGGCCTGGAGGGGGCTTTTCAGGATCAACCAAGGTGGGAAGGAGCCTCAGAACAGCATGGCCTAGACCAGAGGTTTTCAACCTGTGGATTGGGACCTGTGGGGGCCAAAGGACCCTTTCATAGGGGTCAGCTAAGATGATAGGAAAACACAGCTACTTACAACCCACAACAGTAGCAACATTACAGTTACAAAGTAGCAGTAAAAATAATGTTATCATTGGGGTGTCCACAGCATGAGGAACTGCACTAAAGAAGCCCAGCGTAGGGAAGGTTGAGAGCTGCCAGCCTAGACCTATCGCTCACTCAGTGCACTGGCTGGCTTTGTGGGTCAAGTTGACACAGCTGGAGTTAGCACAGACAAAGGAACCTCCCTTGAGGAAAGGCTTCCAGGAGATCCAGCTGTAAGACATTTTCTCAATTAGCGATCAAAGGTGGGCGGGCCCATTGTGGGTGGTGCCATCCCTCTGGGTTCTATGAGCAAGCAAGCTGAGCAAGCCAGTAACATCCCCTCCAGGGCCTCTGCATCAGCTCCTGCCTCCAGGTTCCTGCCCAGTGTGAGTTCCTGTCCTGATTTCCTTCGGTGATGAACAGCAATGTGGAAGTATAAGCTGAATAAACCCTTTCCTCCCCAATTTGCCTCTTGGTCATGATGTTTCATGCAGGAATAGAAACCCTGACTAAGACACTCAGTTCCGGGGATATTCCCTCCGTGCAGGCTTCGCTTTGTTCATCTGCACAGGGGCAGTGTTCTTCCTGGAGTCATTCTCAATGAAACCCTCAAGGCCTTGCCAAACAACCAACTTAAAGGTACCAGAGTTCTGAGCTAGTTCACAGCTTTTTTTGTTTCATGTTTCAACCAAAAGAAACCGCTGGTGTACAACTGCAGATCCTCTAGGATGCGTCACCCTGGGGACATTCTATGGTTGTATTTGACTCTTCATTCAAATCTCTCCGCCCACACTCTGTCCCCTCTCTCTCTGCATGGCCTCTTCTTCCTGCAACTGTATCCTCCAGCCCCAAACACCCTGAAATGGAGAGCAGGCACCTTTCCTGTTCTGCAACCCCATTGCCTAATGTGACACCTGCGGGTGCCCCACTCCAAATCTTCCCCTTGACCTTAATGTACCAGTGTCCCAAAGTGTGATCAGCATTTCAGCAACCAATGTTCCCTGTCTGAACTCCCAAATGCAGCCCTTTCTTTTTTAAAAATATCTGTCTGTGTGTGTGTCAGGGGTATGAGTTATGCACGCACGAGACCACAGACATCAGATTCCCCGAAGCTGGAATCATAAGGTTGTGAGCTGCCTGACCTACGTGAGTTCTGGGAACCGAACTTTGATCCTGTGCAGAATCTTAGTGCCTGCTCTTAACCTCAGAGCATCTCTACAACCTTTCTTGTTCAACATGTTTCCTAACAAGTTGTTCGGCAGTGTTTTTCCAGCGATGGATGAATAGCCAGTGGCCCATTCAAAGATGTGTGGGACACCTACTCTCTACCGGAGCCATGCTAAACACGGAACAAGCAAGGGCAAATAGACAAACCCTTCTGTGGGTTCTCTTCTGTAAATGTCAAATGTCCCCCACAGGCTCCTGTGTGAACGTCTCATCTTCAGCAGCAGGCAGCACTCTTTGAGGAGGTCCTAGAACTCTGGGACTGCCACCTGCCAACACAAGTCAGCAGCTAGGGGGCAGACACTACAGGGGATATGGCTCCTGGGTTCAGCCTCAGCTTTCTGATTCCTGATCTGCCAGGATGTGAACAAGCCATGCCACACGCTCATGCCGCTAAGGATGGAGCTGTCCCAACCACCATACCACCCCCTCCATGACGGACCTGCTAACCCATGAGCCCAGATAATGCCCTCCCCTTTCTTAAATTGCTTCTGTCGCACATTTGATCATGGGGATGGAGAATAACCGCTTCAGCTGCTTTCCAACCTCATAAGAACACAAATTGTCAGACTATGGTGGCGCACGCCTTTAATCCCAGCTCTGCTGAGGCAGAAGCAGGCAGATCTCTGAGTTCAAGGTCATCCTGGCCTACAGGGCAAGTTCCAAGACATCGAGGGCTACACAGAGAAGCCCTATCTTGGAAAACAGCAACAAAAGGCAAGGATTGATTCTCTCTGCACATCACACAGTGGTATACGGTAAGTGGTGTGTGATTCTCTCTGCACACCACACAGTGGTATATGGTAAGTGGTGATTCTCTCTGCACACCACACAGTGGTATACGGTAAGTGGTGATTCTGCACACCACACAGTGGTATTCAGCAGTGCTGCCTTGTGCTTGCCTTTCAAATAGGGTGCTTGAAGCTGAAGACAGAAGTTTGAGGCTCATTCTGACCTTCTGACCAGTTTGTTCTCCCATGGGCAACAGGGCTTAGTGCTAAGCCTCTTTGATAGTGACCTCGTATTTGTTTTTAATATTTCTATCTTAAACCCCAAAGCAGATTTCTGCAGTACAGGTGTCAAATTTTGGAGATGGCATCCCCAAGATTATCCTGGTTCTGAGTCCCAGCTTTGTTGAGGAGTTGCTTCCTTAGAAATGAAGCTCAGCTTTATTTTACTTTTAAAAATTATTACTTGTGTGTGTGTGTGTGTGTGTGTGCCTTTGCCTGTGTGTGTGCATGAGTATGTGTGTGTGTGTGTTATTCTGTGTGCATGTGCATATGTGCATGTGTACATGTGTGTGTGTGCCTGTGGGTCTGTGTGCCTGTGCCTGTGGGTATATGTGTGTGTCAGTGAGTCTGTATGCCTGTGCATATGTGCATGTGCACATGTGTGTGTCTGTGGGTTTGTGTGCCTGTCCATGTGCATGTGTGTATGTGTGTGTGTGTGTGCCAGTGGGTCTGTGTGCCTGTACATGTGCATATGTGCATGTGTACATGTGTGTATTACATGTGTGTATTTATGTATGTATGTGTGTGTGTGCCAGTGGGTCTGTGTGCCTATACATGTGCATATGTGCATGTGTACATGTGTGTATTACATGTGTGTATTTATGTATGTTTGTGTATGTGTGTGCCTGTGGGTGTGTGTGCATGCATGTGCATTGGAGCCTGTAAAGAGATCAGAAGACAACTGTAGAGTCAGTTGTCTCTTTCTGCCTTTACAAGGGTTCCAGGCAAGGCACTCATGTCTGAGAGGCATTCAGTGCAAGTGCCTTTGCCCACTGAGTCATCTCACTAGCCCAAAGCTGAATCACAGAGAACAAAAACACAGAACCCAGGAACAAAAGCACACACTTTTGCCTTTTACTCTTCTGAATGTGATCTCATAAGCAGACACACAACACGTTTATGTTGGACAATTTCCTACTGAAACAATGAAGATGCAATTATAA
Source organism: Mus pahari (assembly GCF_900095145.1). NCBI lineage: Eukaryota > Metazoa > Chordata > Mammalia > Rodentia > Muridae > Mus > Mus pahari. The sequence continues at coordinate 168,054,613 of NC_034590.1, forward strand.
CATGAATAACAAGAAGTCTCATAGGACAGCCAAGAAAGAGGAGAATCAACTCACGGAGAAAACTGGTTTAGTTAATAACAAGGTCAGGCCAGTGGTGGCATATGCCACGATACTTGATTAATAACAAGGTCAGGCCAGTGGTGGCATATGCCACGATACCTTCTCCCAGGAGGTAGAGGAAGTAAGAAGGAGTTCAAGTCCAGCCTGGACTAAAACAGCAAACAAAGCAATTACAGTAGTGATCAGTCAAATGAGGACCAAGGTTATCTTACTTGGCTGGGGTTTACAATACACCTATAGGTATATTTATTATATAGTAAATATGGATGTATGTATGGATGGATGGATGTGTGTTTGTATATATATGTACTATGTGTGTGTATGCATGTTTATGTTTGTATGTGTATGCATGAATGTATATATGTGCATGTTTGTATGTATGTGTGTTTGTATACATGTGTACATATGTGTATATTTGTGTGTTTGTATGTATGTATATGTGTATGTATATATGTAACATGGCACTGGATTGTTAAAGAACCTGGTGAATTGGCCAACAAATCTTACATGGTGATTATTTGCTAAGTACGAAGGGCCAAATTGTAAAAATATAACTACTTTCCTACAAATTTTTGCAAAAATGTAACTACTTTCCTACCAGCTTTAAGATGACTTTTGGTATTGCAAAGACTAAATGACTTTTAAAAGTTGGCTAATAAGGTAATTCACCATTTAAATGTATTCTGTGGGTCCATGTGTAAGCACCACTGTGCTTCTCTGTGTGACATCTGGGAAGGACAGTGGGCATGGGGGAGCCGAGTAACTCCACAGACTCTAACGACTCCTGTAGGCATCTGGAAATGAAGCCACTTTCCCTCCTCATGTGGCTAGGACGACTCTCCTGAAACCCAAGAGCTCCTGAGTACTTGTGACAATTTAAGTAAGAGTGGCCCCCATAGGCTTATAGATTTAAACCCTTGGTCACCAGAGAGTGAAGTGACATCATTTGAAAGGACTAGGAGATGTAGCCTTAAGGGAGGTGGTGCGTCACGGGGGGCTGGGCTTTGAGGTTGCAAAACTCCCATTCCGAGCCCAGAGTCTCTCTCTTCCTGCCACCTGAGAACTCTCGGCTCCTTCTGCAGCACCAAGTCTGCCTGCACGCTGCCATGCTTCCTGCCATGACGATAATGGACTCAACCTCTGAAACGGTAAGCGGCACCAATTAAATGATTTCTTTCACAGCAGTTGCCGTGGTTAGAGTCTCTTCACAGCAAGACTAGACTAAGACAGTGCTTTTCGTTCCCAAGCAAACACCAGCAAGTATAGCTCACATTCCCACAGACCCAAACAGTCTCTGGCACACCGAGGCTCAGGTCTCACGACCGTGGGTGTGATTATTTGTTGTTCTTGTTGTTCCCACTAAGTAAAACACAAGCGTTGGTACAATGAGCTCCCTCATTTATAGCTGCTCACCCTCTGGTGAAATCACAGGCCCAGGAGTCAGGCAGTGAATGTGGACAGGAAATACTGGTGAGAGCCTGTCCAAGGAGCTGCGTGCATAGCTCTATAGAGTCACTGTGACACCTTACCCCATCTTGATCTGGAAATATCAGGGAGACAATCTAGAGAGGGTGCTCAGACCCAACCCCTGATCTTCAGGATAGACTCCCGGTCCAGAGACAACTCCTGCCAAACCTTTGTACATTTAGGGACAGCAGTCACTCAGGACATGACATAAAATTGGGGCAGAGAGGCTGAGATAGCTCTAAACCACCTCTGGGAGGGATGGAACCATCTTGGCCCCTCTGACACCTAAGAAGCCCTGAGTTATAATGCTCGCCACAGCCTCAGGCTGCTCACAGCCAACTGTTCCTCACTCACGTTTGCCTTCGATCAATGTCTATAGCCACTAAGTCTGAGTTAGAAAGTCAGATCTAGTCACTCAGTAAAATGTGTGCAGCCCTCCTGAAGTTCACGTCCACATGGCCTGTCAGTTCTCTTGCTTGTGGAACAAGGCAATGTATCCATAGACAATATCCACTGTGTATTTTTTAAACAGGGCCTCTCACTTTGCTTGGAACAAACCCAAAAGGGCTAGGCTGGCAGCTTCTCCTTCTCCTTTTCTTCTTCTCCTTCTCCTTCTCCTTCTCCTTCTCCTTCTCCTTCTCCTTCTTCTTTTTCTTCCTCCTCTTCTGTATCCTCCTTCTTTTCTTCTTTCTCCTCCTCTTCCTCTTTTTCTTCCCTTTCCCTCTCCCCTCTCCCCTTCCTTTCCCTCTTAAATGTGGGTTTCCTCTAGTGCTTTACTAATGGAGCCATTCCCCAGACCCATTTCATTTTCTTTCTGATGGCAAAAGGTGACCCAGTGTAGCACAGTAGACGAGGCTGTTGCGGAGCCTGTGCGCACCAGGTTTCACAGTCCCCTGAAGCTTAGTTTCCCATGAAAAGGAAAGTGGGAGATCACATGCACTTCATAAGGCTTGGGCAAGGATTAAATGAGATAAGCTATGAAAACCACCACACCCGAAGCAGTATTCTGCAACTGTTGTTTTGTACTCAGTTTCCTATAGTCAGCTCAGCTGCGCTGCTCAAATGGCAAGTCCAAGTTCCAGCTGGCACAGGGAATGTGGAATTGGGTCTATGTAAATGAATGGCGAGGTCCTAAGGCCAAGGCCTAGGCTCCTCAGAAGAGAGGACGGAAGCTCAGGATACAGAGAATGGGCCACTGCTGACCTCAAAGATTGGAGTGGCTCGTCAGAGCCAAGCAACAGCAGGAAACAGCTACCTTCTTCCCCTCGTAAAAGTTGGGAGAAGTGAGGAAAAAACACCCCCGTTAGTCGGCTTAGCCTGGCCTTGCTGACTCCCGGACTTTGGACTTCCAGGACTGTGCAAGAATACATTTTGTTGTTTAAATCATTGTGGTTCTTAGGTATGTGGTCCCAGAAAACCAACCTTGGCCTACACACACACACACACACACACACACACACACACACACACTGAGGTGTCTGAAGAAGTATAGGCCTTGTGCAAGGGCACAGTACTGAGGTGACACAGAACAGACTGTGCCAGGATACCACAGATAGTGCCCTGTCCCCACGGGCTCTGGCAGCGTTGCTGACACATCATGAAGACATTCTCAGAAGCAGCTGCCACTGTGGGCTAACTAAAGGCCACAGAGCGGACAGCCAAACTGTCACTTACAATCACTGACTCTGTCCCTTTCCCAGATGGACATTCTCCAGGGCTGCCTGCTTCTTCACTACTGGCTCAGCAGAGGCACAGCTGTGACAGCTGCTTGTCCCTTAGCTCCTGCTGTTGGTTGGCTGGGGGAGGGGCCTGGTCATCACTCTTGAAGTAAACCAGGATTTCACCCAGAGGCCTCCACCCAGTGGGCCTCTGCAGCTTAACACACAGAAATGTACTCTCTTCCAGGCCTGCAGGTTGAAGTTCAAAAAGGCTTGTCAGCAGGGACATGTCCTCTCTGAAGATGGGGGAGGACCCTTCCCTGCCTGTCCTTGATGGTAACTGATGATTGCTAGCATGCCTTGGCTTCCAGCCTCACTACTTGGCTCTGCCTGTTGTCCTGGGATGTTTTCCCTGTATGTTTCTGTGTCCAAACTGTTCTCTTCTTCTAAAAGATACCAGTCACTGGATAAGGGCCCCTCATCCAGCATGACACAATCTTAAGTACATCTGCAAAGACTTTGTTTCCAAAGTTAAATCACATTCCAAGGGCCAGGACCTGAGAGCATCTTTCATGTTTCACAAGGAAGATGAAAAGCCAAACACAACTTAGAATCATGTTGCTGAGTCTACACGGCTACTCCCCAATGCCAATTTGTTGAATGAATGAATGGAAGGATGGATGAACGAATGAACAGAAGTAGGCATTTTGAAGGGCATTTTGTAAGAAGCCAAAGAATCAGGAAGGGTAAACTGAGTCCTGCCACTGAAGAATCCGTAACCCAGAAGGAAGAGTTGACTCACTGTTCCGCAGTTTGCCTGTTATGTCACATGACCAGTACTCTCTAGAGCAAGAGAATGTGATGAAGGATTATGGGAGAAGGAAGAAGAACGACTGTGTGAATAAATGAAGGTAACCAAAGAGCATTCCAAGAGAAAGGAAGAGAAGATCTGAGAGGGAGGGGTGGCTGTGAATGTATTTCAGACACACAATGAAAACATGACCTCAGTAACAAGCAAAGACAGCCAGGCACATGGGTAGAACCTTGGCTCCCCAGGCAAAACCCTCTAGTCGGCCATGAGAAGTCACAACAGCTTAGATCAGAGACTAACAAGAAGGCTGTAGAGTCTGGAGTTAGCCAGAGGGGGCGTGTGTGGTAACACATAGTGGACAGAAGCTGACCAGCAATCTGAAGCCTCCCTTTGATTCCAGTCAACCACAAATTCAAGTCCACAACTCTCTGGCACAGGCTGTCTGGGGAGCCACTAATGCTGGCCACAAGTCTTAGCAAGACATAGTTTACAGGGCCAGCAGCCTGAATCAGGGTTTCTACACTTTGGGCTTTCAATGGGAGGGAATCCCTTCTCTCCTGTCAGCATGCACGTTCATTAAATCATAACCATTCTGGCAGAGAAAGCAGCTAAGTTCTCCAAGTACTGCTCAGTCCGGTGCTAGACAAACACATGCAGAAGTGTCTGAGACGTATCTTGTCCTCTTCCATTCTCAAGCCGGTATATGACCAGAATGTCCCAAGCCTTGTAGTCTGTCCAGGAAACCTGCAGAGCAGCGCCAATGTGGTGACAAAGCTGAGGCACTCACTAGGACCCCATTCGCAAGGTATCCATCCAATAGATCCAGAATATACCAGACGTTAACTTACTAGGAAGATAAGAATGATGTAAATCTGTGTAGAGATCTCATATAGCAACAAATAACATGCAGAGCTCCCTCTGAGAAACACCACCTTGTCCTGTGGAGCTTTTTACTGTCTTCAGTTGCCACTGGTGGACTGGACCCCGTTCTCGGCTGTGACCCCCCAAAGACTCAGTCCTCAAGTACCCCTTCCCAGCTCAGGTCTCGGCAGACCCCATGGCCACTCAGCCGAAGTCAGTCTATCCTTGGTCACCCTGGATCTAGCTTTTCACCATACATTTGTCATCATATCTTCAGGACTGAGACACAGCATGCTCTCAGGAGGCCGTTTTAAGGGGCACGTCCACTCGTTATAGGAAAGTCCCACATGTCTTAATTCTCAGCAAAGGGGAGATTCTTGAATGCTCATGCAATAGACAATTGAGGCAGGCCTGGACTGTATTCAGGCAGGCCTGGTAGAGACTCTCAAGAGGACATCAACAACTGGCGCCAGAAGGTAGGACTGTGCAGAGCCCTCCCAGGAAAAGTGCTAAGAAGACTCATGGAGGTCTGCCCCGCCCACTCTCTGATCAGGCCGCTGGTTGGTTGATACCCATGGAGGTATGCCCCGCCCACTCTCTGATCAGGCCGCTGGTTGGTACCCAGTGTGTATACTTTCGGATAGCTAAAAACAGGACAGGGAACCAAAACCAAGAAGAGGATAAAGAGAATTACTCTTTTGAAGGGTATCACAGCAGGAGAGTTGGAGGGGAGGGAATTATTCTTCTCTGATAGGGAAAAAAAAAATGGCTGTCTACCAGTTCCATGGAAGTAACAGGCTTTTTCCTGATACCAGTGGCAAGAGGAATTCCCCTCATTAGACAGACCAAGACTCCCCCAATGCTTTCCCATATTAACAACTAGTTAAGGCCAAGCTGCTCCGCCAAGATGGCCAGGCCACACCACACCCATGAATAAGGCCCGAGTGCGTGGGTGGTGGCAGCCCACACATCACTCGCTGGCCGAGCCAAGGGAAAGCCGAGCTCTGGGCAGCGTCCCATCTCTCTGTCCCTCTGTATAACAGGAGCCTCCCTGACAAACGGGGAGACAAAGGGCCTTCTGGGAACACCCTGTCTATGCCAGGGCAGAACTCACCAGCCGTGGACAGAGGGACATGCAGGGATTTACATGCAAGCCAGGCCAGTCTCATGTGCTTTGAGAACTTACACCAGAGAGCAAATACAGGGGGATATTTCATCCCCAAAATACCAGGGGTGAAGGTGCATCCAGGGGCCGTCGATGACACACACCCTTCCCTACTTCCACACGGAACAGCCTAACACCCCAACACTAGCAGGACAGGATGTGGTTGTGGGCAGGAGCTACATGGAAGAGGGGTTGTTTGCAAAGCAACACAAACTGACCAGTCAGGAGCCCGACATCCCCTGAAGCCGGAGCAGATAACGAGAGGCCAGGGGCCAGGCTAGAACACAGCCCCCAGCAAATCGCAGCTAAATGCCGTGAGAAAGGAATGAAGGCTTTGCTGGGACTTGCAAGTTTATTTCAGGTTATTCCAAAAGCTTCCCAGGCTCCTTGGCAAGGAGGCAGAGGCAGGCAGAGGGAGTGGGAGAAAAGGCTGCTCTCCACCCCTTTCTCACTGTGTGTCGCAACATCAGCAGAGGCAGCTGACGGTTGTGGGAAGGCACACAGACTGAATACAAACAGAAACCCAGCTTCTCCTTTCAGCCTTGCAGGCCAGGCTGCGGCGGGGCCTGTGGAATGATTAACAGTACCAGCCCATGAATGCACTCCACACACAGCCAGGGAGCAGAGGCAGTGGCGGGAATCACCAGGAGCCAGAATCCACAAAGCAAAGAGTGAGTGAGCACAGCAGCTTCCTACTTGGCATAGCAGGTAAGCAAACAGGGCAGGTAGATACATAAATAAATGTCGCACATACACAGAGTGGGAGGTCAATCAACCAGGAACCCACATAGAGGGATGCAGAAGACACACATTGGTGACATAAGCCTGATGCTGGATGACAGATACTGCAGGGCTTCGCTCGTGAGGTGAATCTTCAGCTGAACCCACAGGGGAAGAGTTTACTGGTGTCTGACAAAGGTGGGGGTTGGGAGAGATGGGATTGCAGCCAGGGGGACAAAATTCCAGTTATAAAATAGGCAAGTGGGGCAGGAGAGAGATGGCTTAGCGGTTAAGAGTGGGTACCACTCTTGCAGAAGAGCCGAGTTCAGTTTCCAGCACCCATGCTGGGTGGCTCCCAACACTGTAGTTCCATTTCTAGGGGATCAAAGGAGAGTCACCATACATTGTACACTTAGACACACTTGCTATCACTACACACACATACACTCACACTTTCACATATATACACTCACATACATTCACTCAGACACACACTGAACACTCACACACACTCACTCACACTCATATACACACTCATACTTTCATATACACTCAATCATAGTCACACACTCAGTCACACATACTCATACAGTCACACTCTCTCACACTTTCACACACATATACACTCACCTACACTCACTCAGACACACACACACTCATATATACTCACTCACACATATGCATTCACGTGCACACTCATGCTTTCAAATACACACAATCATAGTCACAAATACAGTCACGCACATTCACACTTTCACACACTCACACATACTCACACATATACTCACTCACACATATGCACTCACATGCACACTCATGCTTTCAAAAACAGTCATAGTCACACACTCATTCAAACACACTCACACACACACTCACATACACACTCATGCTTTCATATACTCACACACTCACAGTTACATCACCCAGGCCCACTGTGGGGTCACCCAGGTCCACTAGGAGGTCACCCAGATCCACTAGGGTGTCATCCAGGTCCACTGTGGGGGTCACCCAGATCCACTGGGATATCACCCAGGTCCACTAGGGCATCACACAGGTCCACTGTGGGGGTCACCCATGTCCACTAGGGGTCACCCAGTCCACTGGGGGGTCATGCAGGTCCACTGTGGGGTCACCCAGGTCCACTGCGGGGTCACCTAGGCCCACTGTGTGGTCTCATCCAGGTCTACTAGGGGGTCACCCAGGTCCACT
>NC_034590.1:168062885-168070336 GCF_900095145.1 Mus pahari
TGTGGTCATCCAGGTCTACTAGGGGGTCACCCAGGTCCACTAAGGGGTTACCCGGGTCCACAAGCAGGGTCACCCAAGTGAGACAGAAATAACCCCAGAGTAGTTCTTTCCTTGCCGTTACTCATTTTCCTTCATCTGGAATGCCCCCTTTCCCCTGCTCCATAAGTCCATATGTGAAAGCCCAGTACAACCCTGATTCCTCCAAATGCCTTCTCCAGACATAGGGACTTAGGGAACAGCAGTGTGACACGGAACTGAACTGGACATTTCCCATTGCCAAGAAATGTATTTGGTGACATCAGGAATGCTATGGATGTCTCCCTGGGACAAGTTGGGATCTGCTGTGCCTGCTGCACCACCCATGGACAGGATTCTTCTACATGCCTAGCCATTGGCTGGCAAGGTACAAGCTGGGTTTCACCTGCTCCCCGTGTCTTCGTGCCTGCTCCACCTGCTCCCTGGCCTGAGCAGCCAAGGAAGGCTGTGAGCTTTGCTCAGTCTCCTTGTGGACATGCTTGGGTCTGAAGGGAGTGAGTCAGAAGGGTTTGTGCTGAGAAAGTGAGTGGGGAGAAAGACAGAACTTGGCAGTCAACTCGGAGAGAACAGATACAGTTCGGCAGAAAAAGCAGGCCTCAGGATGCAGGCATCTGGTGTGGGTGGGTGCAAAGGTTGATTCTGAAGAAACAGGAGGCCAGAAGGTCACAGGCCCTCATCAGCCTTGAGCAGGGAAAAGGTGCTGGACCAAGGTCAGAATTTAGGCCATGGAAAATTTTGTTTATTGTATTCTGTTACCAGTACAAGAGCAGGGGAAGCTCTGTGTGTGTGTGTGTGTGTGAGTGTGTGCATGTGTGTGTGTGCATGTGTGTGTGAGTGTGTACATGTGTGTGCATGTGTGTATGTACATGTTTGTGTGCATGTGTGTGTATGTGTATATGTGAGTGTGCACATGTGCATGTGTGTGTGCATGTGAGTGTGTATGTGCATGTGTGCATGTGAGTGTGTGTGTGTATGTATGTATGAGTATGTGTAAATCTCTTCATAGCTCATAAGCCTAGTGCATAAGGTAGGATCCATATGTGGGCAGTATGGATGAACCCTATACCTGATCAGGGGTTACAACCAAATGCCTCTCTCCACAGGAGTCACAATACCTTCTCCCCAGCAAGTCACAGAGTGGAGACCATGTGATCAAGACCTCACTTGTCACCTGGATGAAACAGCAGGATTCTCCACCAGGTTGTTTCAGAACCAAGTTTCTCTCTGGGCTGGAGGGTTGCTGCGGTTTAATTGTTTGTAGAGAATCACCATGTGACCAGCATGCTCATGCCCTTGGGCTCCACGCAGTCACTGTGGCAGCCCTGAGTTGTCCTGGGAGCCCTCCCTTCTCACCCGGTAGCTCTGGGCACCATGCTGCATTCCATCAGGTTCCCAGATTTTCCTTCTATCAACAGAAGTCCAGCCCTGGCTGACATGCCATTGTTTGTATCACAATTTATGGTTCAGTCAAGGGACTGGCACAGGGCTGGGTGGGGTGGGAGGGGTGAGGGTTGCCATGAGTAAAATAATCTAGTATTTTCTTTTGCTTTATTCTCCGTATCTCAGCGTCCAGAGCGGCCTTGGGTGGCCAGCTCCGGAAGCTTTAAAGATGCCAAATACTTTTGCCGTGACTTTGTGTGTGTGTGTGTGTGTGTGTGTGTGTGTGTTTTCGTCTATGCTTATGAATTTAAAGTTTTGTTGGGAAAATGAAAGGTGTGTACATGGGAGAAATACGCACACACATTATATATATGAAGCAGCAGAGTAAACAGGGACAATTGGAAAGCTTCCCTTCCAGCTGAGAGCCACCAGGCCCTAACCCCTTTTTAGCAGCTACTATTAATGGATTGTATATACTTCCAGGAATTTCTCATGCATAATATTCTATATATAACCATAGAAAAATACAGATAAAGCCCTTGCTACAAATAGGTACATACTATACATAGCACTCAGAACCTACTTTTACTTGCTAATATCCTTTGGAGGCAACAGACATGCTGCTTTTTTTTTTTTAATATATATACCCATGTGATATTTTATTTATACCATGTGAATAGACAGAATGAGTGTTTTGAAATACATCTTTTTACTTAAAGGTTATAAGTGATTATAATTTTGAAAAATTTGTATTACAAGAAATTCAGGTTAATGAGGGACATCCTCTTTTTCTTTTAAAAATGTTGTATGTATGTGTGTATGTTTGTGTGTGTTGTATGTTGTATGTTTTTGTGTGTACTGTATACTTGTGTGTGTATGTTTGTGTGTGTATGTGTTTGTGTGTGGTGTATTTGTGTGTGTGTGTGTGTATATGTGTGCAATTTGTGTTCACCTGTGTGTGGAAGAATTTATGTGGAAACATTTATTTTTTTCCACCTTAATTTCATTTTTGCTTTTTTTTTTTTTTTTTTGAGACAGGGTCTCTTCATTGATCCTGCACTGGCCGGCATGAGAGCCCCCAGCACTGGGTCACAGGCACACACTGCTACACCCAGCTTTGCCTGGGTCTTGAGGATCTGAACTCAGGTTCTATTTGTGTAGCAAGAACTTCATCTATCGACCCATGTCCAAATCCTCTTTAAAAACATAGAATTCTAGCACTTTCCTTCATTTTCTGATGCTTGCCCTGGGTACTCACTCGCTTATCAACAGGTTACTTCTTTGTTTCTGTCTTGGCCATCTCTAGTCCTCACAAATCATGTTTACCTGGTAAATATTACTTCCTACCCATCAACTCCCGGTCCCAGTGTAAGCTTGCCCCTGAGGCCTGGTGCACAGTGACAGCATGTATTGGCTACCACCAAGTCCCCAAGACTAAAAAACCTGTCTTCATGGAGTGCAGTGCCCAGGAGAGGAACAGGACAGCTCCAGTCATTAACTGTCTCACACAGGGTCCGGCCTTCGTGATCCTGTCTCCCCTGTTGCTTCTGTGGTCTGGGCTTGGGAGGCCTCTGTATTATTCACAGACCTTAACCTGTTCGCCCACAAATCTCCCAGGCAACGGGACCCCAAACATCCCAGCTGAACAGCAGATTGGGAACGCCTGTGCATTATCCTTGGATGTTTCTGAAACGTGGTCATTCAGGCAGAAAGGGGAGCCATGTTTCTGGAAACTTTCTCAGTGAGACAAACAGAACAGCTGGCTAAGCCTCTGGCAAAGACCCGCCAAGGCAGAGGCAGCAGGACGGTGGGGCAGTGGGGCAGTGGGACAGTGGGACTGCGGGACGGCAGGGCAGCGGGACAGCGGGGCAGCAGTGTCCCTAGTGTGCTATACGCTCTTCCCTGGAGGGTCTTCCTGGACACTCAGCTGAACAAGGAAAGGCCCTAGTGCAGCTTCAGTCTCTCTGCCCCTGACTTAAAACAGCAACAGCTGTCTGAAGACCTGGCTTTGGGAACAGCAGCGTTTGCTCTAGATTTCTTCTGCCTTTAACTGCTTGGCATCTACACAGGAGCTCTCAGAGTCCTGGACTCACCCGAGTTGGATGATTCTAGAAAGGGGTGGGGTAGGGGCTTGATTGCAGCTGTTTCAATGTCTCCATCCTTGGAAAGAACTGGAAGGGACCCAGGACTGATGTTGCCCTGGAAAAACTCTTTCCTAGACAGATGGAGCTAACCCAATCTGTAGGGCGGGAGAGGCAGGGGTGGGGCAGGAGAAGCAGGGGTGAGGCCTGAGTAGTGGGCTGAAGGGAAGATGGCTACGGTGAGTTTGTCACTAGTTCAGGCATTACCTGCACATTCCTCCAGGTTTACCAAAGTTCCTGAGCTAACCTGGTCATGGAAGTCGTTGGCTGGGGGTAAGGGTGGGAGAGATACTCCATCTTCAGTCCTGTAGCCACACAAATTGTCTTTACAGTGTTGCACGGTGGGGAGAATGAAGAGAATGATGCTTCATGGACACTGTATACATGAAGATGCTATGGAAGTCAGAGCCTGGTGTCTCTAAATAAAGTTTTATTGGAACATGGCAGTGACCACTTGTTTTCACAGCACCCATGGCTACTCACACACTGAAAGGCCAGAGCCGAGGCGCTGGCATTCAGACCAGATGGCCACAAATTCTAAAGTAGCTGCCACCTCCCCTATCCTTTACAGAGAAAGCGGTGTGCCCTATTCCAGAGCAGGTCAACAGGTAACACCCAGGGCACTGTGAAGCCATAGCCGGACCAGAGCAAGATAAACATTGACAGACTTTTTATTAGCAAAATTTAAAATGTAACAATATTTCAGTATAGTGGTTTGCATGACTACCATTTGAAACAGTCTTGCTACTTACTATGTATCCCAGGCTGGCCTGGAACTCATCAAATAGCCTATGCTAGCCTTGAGCATACAGTCCTTCTGCCTCTCCTTCCCAATGCTAGAAAGAATAGAACTCTTTTTTTTTTTTTTAATGGCATAACATTTTGCCAAATTGGAATTAAAAGTTAGTGTCTCTATCATCAAATCAATTACAAATGTTTATGTGTTAAAACAAAACATTGTTAGCGGAAGATCCTTAGCCAATGGGCTGTTTGGTTGCCAACTCTTACTGTGAGACAAGAAGGAAGTTGGCTATGATTTTATGATTTTGTATTTCAGTTCCTGGCCAGTGTAACTATCAAGAAGTATTTAAAATTTTTAATTTTTTAATTTGATGTAGACAGTTGTATAGTTTTCTCCTGCCTACCTCAAAGCAACCCATTCAAGGGTGGCTAAACTACACACTGACTCTATTGAAGGGATCTGAGATCACCAGGGGAAGAAGGGCCATGTCTATCCAGTGCTTTGTCAGCACTGGGGCATCAGCCTAAATACATGGAGCCTCACAGCTGATGCAGTCTCTAAATAAATCCTGCTGAGCATGGATGAAGGAAGGGTAGGGTTGTCAAGTATAATACAAAGACCTATGAAGCCCTGGCTACAGGCAATGCCTTAGAAGAGCAGAAAGGGAGAGATGGGGCTGGGGTCTGATGCTACTAAGCAAGTGGTATTGGGTAGCATCGAACTAGCATACCTCTTCATTCGATCCTATAAACACATTTTTTTTTAACCTAAGGTAGAGAATGTTCAGTCCTGTTCCTCAGAAGCAAAGAACCTTGCTCCCCCTGAAATCAGACCTAAGTGGTTACCTAACTCAAAACCACAAAGAAGGGATTTCTGCCTACACCATCCCAGGAGCCAAAATGACACTGCAGATCAAGATCCTGCTAATGCAGCCATCACACGTGTTAGATCCAGAACTGTCAACACTCAATTAAAAACACACAGGAGAGCATTCACACCAGCCAAGGGATAGAAAACACTTAAGACAGAAGACCAGAGAAGCAGGGAAGGAATAATGGACCACCCAGGCAGAACCAACTAGAGATCAAGAAACCATTGGAGCTTCAGGCCTCCCTGCAAGTCACCACCCACAGAGCTGGGGGCCAGGGGATGGTCCCGGTGGAGTGGGCTGGGCTGATCCTTTGCCTGCCTACCCAACGCAGTGAAGATTAAAGGGCACTAAACATGGTGTTTACAAATATCAGCAGGAGGTATCATCCGAGTCCAGGTCATACCACAACATAGAGATGAAACATCTCTCCCATGCAGTTTGCTAATTCATACTTACCCTGCCCCTTCCTACTCCCCAGCCCCAAAATGCCTCTGTTGTGATTCGAATGTGGAGTGTTTCTCACTGGCTCCTGTGTTTGAATGCTTGGTTCTCACCTGGTGCTGCTGTTTGGGAGACTGTAGAACCTTGTCTAAGCTGGAGGGAGCAGGTCACTGCCCAGAGGCCTTGAGGTTTTAAAGGCCTGCCCGACTTCCTGCTCGCTCTGCCTCCTGACAGCAAACACTTGCCTTTCGGCCATGACGGAACATCTAGCAGGCCTCTGGCTCCTGCCCTCATGTCTTGCCTGCCTTGATGAAATGTGTTGCTGAGATTTTATTACACTTGAATATTTAATCAAGGGTGTGTAACTTCAGTACCAGTGAACAATGTGGTTAAGAGAAGAACCAAGTTCTTAGCAGAGCAGCCATGGTGTAGAGTGGGCTGCTTTTCCTCAGTATGGAAAATGGTTTCCCCAGCAAGGATGCTGAGCTGAGTTCTCGTATTCTAGATGCAAACTGGTCCAGATGCAGAGCTACTCTCGGTGTCTCAATCTCCATTCAGTAAGACAGGAATGAGCCACAGGCTTGGGACACTGAGGAAGGAAGGCCAACGGTCAGAGAGGCTTAAGGAGGGGGACCGTGAGGTTGATGTCTCCATGTCAAATGGAGTCCTTTGTGTGCCAAGCAGACTCTGTACAGGGCTCGCCTATGTTTTCTGTCCACACTTCTTCATGTCACGTTTCAAGAAACGGAAACATGGGTTTTCTGAGATTTCCCACATGCTACCAACAATGTGCTGGGCCCCAATCTACCAGAGATCCTCTCGGGCAGAGGATAGCAGCAAGGAGAGCACAGGTCGGCAGCATAAGGGTACAAATGTCTCGCTCTGCTCACAGCAGATGACCTGGAGATGCCGTCCTCGAGTTATTCATGGAGCCCATTGAGACAGACATCGAGGATCCCTCCTTGCTTCAACGCTAAGAATGTTTCTAAAATAAGCATTAGCTGGGTATGGACACAGGAAGTGGACCCAGTGCCCCGTCTCGGCTGCTGAAGTTTATGCCTGGTATTCTGTTTACCTTTTCCAGTTGACTCCTGTGGAGATGCTTGGAAGGAATCTGGAGAGGGTTGAAAACAGGTGGGGAGTGAAGAAGCCTGAGTGCAAGACCTGAGGGAACATGAGCTACAACGTGGGCACTGACATGCCAAGGACCATAGACTCAGGTTCATGGGAAAATGGCAAGTCTTCCTCTGGTCCATGTGAGGATGCTGACACTGTGTGCAGAAAATGTTCACCACGGTTTCCTGCTCCACCGGTATTTACAATGAGAAGACAGCTCCCCTACAGCAACGGCTCATACTGAGATTAACTAAACCTGCCTCCTTAGTCAATTGTATTTAATAGCCTCACCTCCTTTGTTTATCTGTGTTTAAAACCCCTTCTGCTTGTTTATCTGGATGTAATAAGGATGGCTCCTCACTCAGCTGTAAGCAATACCCTCCCCTTCTGGTTCAGCTCATAGGAAACATACTGAGCTTCCCGTATGCTGAAGTGTCTCCATCAGCAAGCCCAATCCACACCAACTCTCAGTTTTCTATGTGTCTGTCTCTTCTTCACTTCCTTGCCTCCCGAGTCAGGTCCATCCCTGGAGCCATGTTGGAGATGGCAAACCGCAGGCTAAAATCACAGCCCTTGCTAGGACATGGGGGAAGGGGTCCCTTTTTCAGCTGCATTTATTGTTCGAGTTTCTGTCTCTCTGACTCTGTCTCTGTCTCACTCTGTGTGTGCGTGTGTGTGTGTGTGCGTGCGTGCGTGTGTGTGTGTGCGTGTGTGTGTGTGTGTG
>NC_034590.1:168070461-168071595 GCF_900095145.1 Mus pahari
GTGTGTGTGTGTGTGTGTGCGTGTGTATATGCATCTGAGTGTGTGGTCCTAACATGGAAATCTAGCTGTTTAGCCGGCAGGGTGGGTTGAGGCAAGGTGATCATTAAAAGGGGGTTCTTCCTGAAGTGATAAGAATGTTCTAGATTTGGCACAATGGCACTGTAGGGTTTATTTTTAAACGGTATGTGCTGTGTGGGTCACTGTACATGTGCAGGTGCCACAACGTCCAGAAGAAAGTGACCGATCCCTTGAAACTGGAGTTACAGGCAATTGTGAGCTGCCTGACATGGGTTCTGGGACCAGAACTCACGTCCTTTCCAACAGAAGTGCGTGGTCTTAACACCCAAGAGACTTCTTCATCCCCTGAGCGCTTTAAATGATAAAATGTGACTGATATCAATAAACGGATTCTTTCTTTAAAGAAAAGGAAAGTGTGGAACATTTTAAACATAAAACTTTAGAGGAATACTTTCTAAGTGTAATTAAATCCCAAAGACACAAAAGAAAGTAAAGTTTAATTTTTTAAAAAATTAGGGGAAAATTGACTTTACAAAAATAAATATAAAAGCAAGACTAAAGTCAGAGTGTGGAGGAAAATCAAAAGGGGTTGCTTTCTTTAGTTTCTACAAAACAGTCCTACAAAAATAATTCTGAAAGAGCAACATTTCAGCATAAAATACAAGATGTAGGCATGAAGCTATTGGGAACTGTGTAAAGATCGGCCTTGTATTATTCAAATGCTGGTTTCTCTAGTCGCGGTCAGAACAGGGCATTACAATGCTTAGTATGTATCTCCTGCCTCCATGCTGTGTAAACGTTGCTCCCCATTTATTCTCTGACTTGTCAATAAAAGCTGATCAGCCAATGGCTGAGCAGAGCAAAGAATAGGGCTGATCCCAGCCATTGGAGGGGATCAGAGAGGGAGTGTACTGGCTAGCTTTGTGTCAACTTGACACAGCTGGAGTTATCACAGAGAAAGGAGCTTCAGTTGAGGAAATGCCCCCATGAGATCCGGCTGTGGGGCATTTTCTCAATTAGTGATCAAGGGGGGAGGTCCCCTTGTGGGTGGGACCATCTCTGGGCTGGTAGTCTTGGATTCTATAAGACAGCAGGCTGAGCAAACCAGGGGAGGCA
>NC_034590.1:168072200-168119281 GCF_900095145.1 Mus pahari
GGACCTTCGGAAGAGCAGTCGGGTGCTCTTACCCACTGAGCCATCTCACCAGCCCGAAAAATTACTTTTTAAATTGCACTAACAACAAGATTATCTGGCCAAAAAATAAATGAATGTGAACAGAGAAAGCAACATATACCCAAACATAGGAAAAGATGTTCAATATCATTCAGAATGACAGCAACCCAAATCTAACCTGCAAAGGCACTGCATAGATGTTCTGGGGGTGGGGAGGGAGTGACAGTGACTGGTACTCAGCTAATGAAGGTTTGAGGAAGTTGGCACTAGCTAATAGGACTAAACAGAGCCACAGCCAGGCCAGGTATGGCAAAACACACTTGTAGTCCAAACTACTTGGAAGGCTGAGGTAAGAGAATTGCTAGAGCCTGTTGCCTGGACAACATAGCCGAGACCCCCTCTCCCCACAAAAAGGCAGCTCACTCCCAACCTCCTATGGCCAATCCTGTACAAATTCTAAGCACCCACAAACATGAATGTTAACAATGTCGGCAAGCAATGAAACAATGTAAGGAGGGCAGCAGCTCCGTGGGGGAGGGGCTGGGACACGTCTCAGCTCCAACTCAGGCAGCTGTGGCAGGTCCATCTTAGTGGAAATGGGAGATCTAGACATAGGTGGAAAGACTGGGACAAGGGGAATGAATAAACTGAGTCCTCCTGAGGGCTTCATTTCTACTGGACCCTTTGGCTTTCTAAAACCCTTATACCAAAGAAAGTGAACAGGCGTGGAAGGAAAAGGGCAAGAAGGAAAAAGTGAGGGAAGGGGAGACAGGGGCAGGGACGGGGCAGGGGAAGGATTGGGGTGGGGGGATGGGGTGGGAGGAGAGGAGAGAGGAGAGGGGAGGGGACACTGAAGAGGGGGAAGAAGGGGCACTGAGGGAGGGGGAGGGGCGGGAGATGGGGATAGCTAGGGTTGGGGGTGGGGAGGGTTGGAGGGGTTGGAAGTAGCAACTGTTTGGATTATTATAGCGATAGGAAAACATGTGGAGGGTTAAGTGTATCCTTGACACATCATCACTGAGGGTAGAGAGCAGGGGATTTGACATTCAGTCTGCAAGCTTCTGCTGCTCACACCTAATCTGTAACAAGCATGGGGCTTGCTTAAAGCCCAGTGCAAAGGTAGTCTGCACAAAACCACAAACACGAAGCGACTACACCAAAGGACAGCATGGCTTTCTGACACATTGCTTATACTGTTTTAAGACATTTGAAGAAACTCCAGCTGAAGACAAAGAGAAAAGAAAAAAGAAAACAGAAAGAATTTTCCTGGCTGGGTCCAGTCCTCTTTTCCCTGGCTGGGTCCAGCCCTCTTTTCCCTGGCTGGGTCCAGCCCTCTTTTCCCTGGCTGGCAGGAGAGGGGCTTCCTTCCTAGAGGGAATGGAACTAGAACCTGAGGAATGAGGGCTGAGACTCTAGGCTGAGGAACCCACTTTCCTCTGTGGATAGGTACAAGGCTAGAGGAGTCCCCAGCTCTGTCTTCTTCAGTCCCCTCCCCTTCCTGCCAGGTTGTAGGAAGAAGGCAGGGGACAGGAGGGAGCCAGGGCCCAGGCCTGTGAGGTCAGTTCCAATGTGCCCATTCACCCTGTCACAATGGAGGCTGCAGGCAGCATGGGCTGCCCTGGAAGAACAAACCCTCCAAGACGCAGGGTCAGGTGACTGCAAAGGGTTAGCCTTCACCCTGTGGGTTAGGCTCTGGAAGGATTCAGGGCTCTTCATCAGCCACCAACACACCCACTGTTGCTTGCTGCTGCTCTGGGACAGCAAGGCCTTGCTGCTCTGGGACAGCTTGATCCTTCCTTGCTCAGTCAATGGTCCCATGTCTGTGGTCTCAGCCCTGCTCCAAGTGATAAACCAACTTCATTGGGAATGTCTGCTGAGGGCTCTCTGAGAAGCACCCTTGTTCCTCCATAGAGGCCAGCTGTGAGCGAGGACGAGGGACATTCATTACCCAGGACATTTGCCAACAAAGAGAGACAGCTGTTGGGCTCAATGGCGTGTGGCTGCGCATTGCCTTTAGTGAAGTTTATTTTCTGAGTGGGAACACTGTTTCTTCCAGATTCTGTGAAAAGGGGTCGGAGGTGGGGGTATGTGATGTTAAGACAGAGTCCTTGGGTACTCACTAATCATGTATTGCATGAGGTGTCACAGGGACACACCGGCCCCCACTTTCATACCTATCTCTTATCCCAACCCAAACCACTGCCACCTGTGAGCTTTGCCAAATCCAGCCAAGGACTTTGCCTTCCCTTCTTCCTCCCCTCATGTGCCCACAGCAGGGCTGGGCCTCCATGCTCAGAACAGCCCCACAAAAGCTCCAAGTCTGAATAGAGGAGACCCGTGGAGAACTTCACAGAAACTTCTAGCCGTGGTTAAGGACAAAGTGAATGACTACTATGTCTCAAGCACCCTGCTAATGCACATTTTAAAAGTGGTAAAACTAGCCTTGGGGTTAGACAGGCACAGTGGGAACAGAAACCCACCTATCAGCAGGTAGTAAAGTGCCGACAGAGGTCCCATGTGGAGTCTAGCAGCTGGAACCAGATTTTACTGCTTGGGAGGTGTGGTAGATAATTGTGATAACTCCTGTCAGGAGACACAGAACGAGCTTGGTGAGCTGGTTGACAGACTGGACACCTGAAATTGAGGCACTGCAGAGCTTCCCTTGAGGAATGCTCCCTCATCCATCGGACCAGGCTCTCCTCAGGCCAGCTTCAGCTGAGCAACACAAGATCATCTTGACTCATTCTGTAAGGAACACCACGACGCCCACACTGTGGCCACCGACTGGATACCAACAACGGTGGGCAAATCTAACCCTGGCTGCGGGTCAGGTTTGAAGCCTTCTGAGGAGCATGGTGATGCCAAGGTTGACCAGATTAGCCCAGGCAGCAGAATGCTAGAGTCAGGATGCTGCTGGGCTGTCTGTGAGCTTTTTGCTCATGCTCTCTCTGGCCTCCATTCTCTTTGTCCTCACAGTAAAGGCAGCAATGTTAACTGCTGGACCCTTGCCTTCCCTCCCCACCCCACACCCAGGTCTGATTTTGCTGGCTTGGAATAAGATGAAAGGCCTGATAGAAAAGTTCAGGGAAGCCTTTTATTAGCATTCTTAGCTCAGCCGAGTTCAGACAGCGAGCCCTGCATTCCAGGAGACTTCGCCCTGAGCAATGCAATGCCAAGAATGCCAACGAAAGGCTCCCAGACACTTTCCCAATGGGTACAGAGATCTTGTGAAATGGAGAGGAGTATTATGGGATACTTCGAGATCTTCCCACCACCTCTCCGGAGTCTCCAGGGATTAAGCAAGATAATGGGCAGAAACTATGGGGGGAGGGGGGTGCGGCAGGGATGAGTCAGTGAGTGCGTTCACTGTCAGGTAAGGCTTGCACACACCTTCCAGTACTGCAATAGCTGTAGGGCGGCTATAGTCAAGCCTCAGGTCCTGGTCATCCCATAGGAAGAAGGCCTGTCACAAGACTCCCTCAGGTGTTCATGAAGGACCTTGATGGAATGTCAT
The DNA here is from genome assembly GCF_900095145.1 of Mus pahari. Classification (NCBI taxonomy): domain Eukaryota; kingdom Metazoa; phylum Chordata; class Mammalia; order Rodentia; family Muridae; genus Mus; species Mus pahari. Next base: position 168,075,733 of record NC_034590.1, read on the forward strand.
TTGAAATAAGACACACTAATACTTTTAAATCATTTCTTGAGATCTTGATCATTGCTCGATAGCAGAAGGCTGCATCACTGTGGAGCAGAAAGATAAGAGAGTCAAGGCTAATAGTTGGGGGAGCGGGGGTTCTTCCTGTGGCAGAGACACTGCTGCAGAGTGGGGAGCAGCTAGGGGACTGTGACCTCAGTTAAACCATGTAGGAGTAGCTACTACTGAGCCTGTCCCTGTAGCTGCAGTCAGGAGGCACAATGGTTCTCAGTGACAACCCATGGTCACACCAAGGAAGCAGAAGCTAGGGGTGGTCAAGCACGGCCCACCTGATATAGAGCGACCCCAAGCAAAGATCTGTCTGAACTTCCAGTGAGCGTGCTCACTCCATGGCCACTGATCTCATGACTGTAAAGCACTTTCTCCTCCTCTGTGCTAGGCCAAGCAAAGGTGCTCAGGCTTCGGGCAGGTGTGCAGGCATGGATGCTCTGCTGTTTGCAGAGATGAGATGCTTATCACCAACCTGACTCCCCGCATCTCTACTTCCAACCATGCTATCCTGAGCCAGTCTCAAAAGAGAGCCCACCATCCCCTGGGTATCTGTGACTAGGAGAGTTTGCCACCATCCATAGCCATTCCTTACTGAGGCTGTGTTAAAAGCGGACTGGCCTTGGCTACCATGGCTACCTGCACTACTGACTTCTCTTAGCTTGTACTCTGCCCTATAAGGCTACAATAGTCCCCTTTGTTATTTATATTCAGTATTTACTCTTTTTGAAACATTTTAATACATAGTTTCTTTCACCGGGTGTTGAACAGTGATTGCTATGGATGGGGAAAAAACCAAGACAGGTGGCAATAAAGGATCAACAAGATACAGAGTCTTCATACAGACAACCACCTCTTCACGATGAGCTTGCATCCTTTCCCAACCCATAGCTCAAGGGTGGCAGAGCAGAGAGCAGAGACAGAAGGCACCAGAAATAAGCACAGCAGTCCAGAGCAGGCTCAATCTTCAGTCTGGCTTTCCTACCACCCAGCAGACATTACTATGTGCCTCAGCCTTGCTCTATTCCACCCTCCCGGGATAAAGTGACTTCTTTGGAAAGTATCAAAGTGTATTCTTTTGGGGTACTTGGCTTTCCCAATGAGGTGTTTTGATTTCAAAGTACTCTATCTGATGGTGGCCTAGCCATTTGGAGGAGGCAGTAGGCGGGTCAAAGCTAAATCTCACTGTTAAGTTTCTCAGAATGAGACACAAACTCCCGAGCATGTCCAAGCTCTCTCCGCTCCCTCTCCTTCTAACGCACACCGTTCTAATACATGACAGCCTTGAGCTTCGGAACTTGTTTCCTCTGCCTGGGCCCCTCTGTCTGTAAAGCTTCTCCTCCCAACTCAAGTCTCAACTCAGATGTCACTCCCTCAGAGTCTCCAGCTATGCTGGCTGATGTGCCATGCTAGCTGATGATGGACACTCTACCAACGCCAACAAAGTCCTCTGGTATTGCTTTCTCTCACTTTAAGTAAAAAAAAAATTATATATATATATATATATATATATATATATATATACATATGTGTATCTATATACACATACATATATACTTATATAAGGTATATAAGGTATGTAAGGTATATAAGGTATAAGGTTTATGAGGTATATATATATATATATATATATATATATATATATATATTCACTTATATCACTGTTTGAACCTCTCCTGTAGAGCTGCTGGCTGGTTTACAATATACCACAACATGCCTGGCTATCGCAGGACCACAACAGACTTTACACAGCAAAGCCCAAAGTGTCTATTGTATGAACACTTGGAAATCCTTGGAAGAAAGGAGCTGAGTCAAGGCCATTGGTAAGGTTCTGATGACATCAGAACCTTTGATGACATCAGGTCCTTTGACTCAGAAAGGCCCGACATGGCCTTGAGGGATGGACATGTAAACTTCAAGAAACAAGATTAGGAAAAACAGGCAAAAGATCTTTACTGTTGAGGATTCAGAAAATGTGGTTATGAGTGTAGCATCCATGTCCAGAGATGTAGGGCAGAAGTGAGCTCTGTCAGCCAGTGCCGGGTCAAAGGCAAGAGTGAGCTAGACATAACCTGCCCCTCGCTCAGAGAGAACAGGGCAAACAGACCACCAAAGTTGGCCTCTAGGTAGCTCCTGCTTCCTGAAAACACTGAGCTCTGGTTCCTGCCTTGGAATGAAGGTCGGTTTTTCTGCCCACTAACCATCTCACACCTGGAGGATAAGCTTTTCTCTTGCCTACATTTAACAGCTCCGGTAAGTGCAGGCTCTGCCTTCTGGTGCAGGGAAAGCGTGGCATTGGGTATAGCAAATAGGGCACCACATGTCCTGGTCCAAACGGTTCTGTGCACACATGACTTTGTATCTCAGAGGTTAAAAAAAAAACACAGCAAAACAAACTTTGAATTCAAATGGGAACAGAGATTGTGGAACATTAAAAGAAAAAAAATCAGTAGTCAACTTTATCCAGGTCAGACAGACCCAGAACAGACGTATTTAAATATGTTGATTTTTATATGCCTGTTTCACATATGCCAGACGGAAGGATGCAGAATGGGCTCCTGGATTACAATCTAGTGATCTTATGTCTAGTCAAGGGATGGAAATACCCGAAATCTACTGCTTTCTATTCAGTCTGACAGAATTTGGATGCTGGCTGTCGGCCATGACCTGTACTTAGTAATGCAGACCCAAAGATGACTAAGAAAAAGGCATTCAGGGTAGCTGCTGGCAGTGGAAAGATACACAACTATCAGAGGCAAGCCTGACCATGCCAGGCCTCAGAGAAAGTTATTAGGACTGTCCTCCTTCGGTGATGATGTGAGAAGGCCACCCTCCCACCTCTGCTCCTCCCTCTGTGATGATGTGGGATGGTGACACCCCCCCTGACTCCCACTACAGCTCTGACAGCTATATGTGAACTGTAGGGCCTAGTATAAGAATGATCTCTTATCACAGCCTCCTGGGAAAAGGGCCTCAGATAGGCCAGCAATTCACGGGGCAGGCACAGAGCAGAAGACCCCCTTCCCCTCTTACAGCTCACTGTTTCAGCGTCTTATGTTACCCTCCTCTGCCTAATTCTGCTTTGAGGTCGAATTATATGTCAGCTTCTGGTAGCACGCGTAGACTATGATATATAATTTCCCTTCTTCTCAGCCCCCACGACCTTTCAAATAGGCATGTTTGATAAGTCTTCTGCTTACTGTGCACTACTTCACGAATGTTTAATGGCTAGAAGTGCCACTGTCAAAGGTCTGTGCTCTCAGTCAGCACCGAGTCTGAAAGAGCCATCCAGGTTGCCGCACAGACACCATTGGCTTTGCTATTACAGAACCCTTCCTGTGTGCCCACCAGTTCTCCTGACCCTCCCTCCAGTCACAGGGAGGCTGTTTCCCACTCCTAACCACAACAGATAATGCTGGGCAGATCATCCTCAACTCTGCCCCTGGGAGAGTTGGCAATTTCTATGTCATATAGTAAATGTATATTATATTCAATGCACCAAGACATGCCTGAGTGTTTCCTTGTCTTACTACACGGTCCAGTGCTCCTTCAGTCAGGCCCAGGGGCTAAGGAGTGGCATTCCCCATGAATACTTGGCATTGGGCAGGTCTTGTGTAACTGCTAACCTCCTGGGCAGTGTATCAGCTGGGCTGTCAGCATTGGCCACAGGAATCTCAGCATCTCTTTAAATACTTAGTTAGGTTTCTGGTGGCCACTTTACCTGTAAATTCCTATCCATATGCTTTCTATTGCAGGAACTCCTTGTAAATGCTAAATGCCAATCCCTTGAAAGTTCAGATCAGCTGTTCTCAACCACCCTAATCATGTGACCCTGTAATGCACTCCCCTAGGTTTTAGTGACCCCCATCCATAAAATTCTTTTTGTTGCTACTTCATAAATACACCTTTGCTACTGCTGTGCATTGTAATCCTAATCTCTGATATACAAGCTTTCTGATATGTGACCTTGACGAAAGAGACATTCAACCCCCCACAGGGGTCATGCCCCACAGTTGAAAACTGCTGTTTTCAGTGCTATAACTATTCCATTCCCTTTCTGCCAACTGTCTATTAACCATCTCAGGGTATTTAAAGGTGAATGGAAATTCGAACTTGGAGAAACTCAACTTGAAGAAAACATAGGGCAACAGAACTTTTCTCGATCACCTGAACTCTATTTTCTGAACACTTGAAACACATGAGACATGCAATAAGGTGCCAGGGACACAAAGAATGAGACCTTTAACACCCAAAGAGTTACATATAAACTGTCCATTTGTTACAGCATTAACACAATGATGATGACCATGGAGAACTGTGCAAGGTACACTGAGGGCTAAGAGCGCTGTGTGTGCACACAGGCTTGTTGGAAGGAGTAACGGTAAACGCATCCAGACTGAGTGAACTTTGATAAATCAGCTTACCAGACAGTCCTGAGGGAAGGACGTTTCAACCAAGTCGAGGGCTTACAGAAGTCCACCATAGATGGTTACATAGGATCTAGTATGCCTAAAGCCCAGAGTGGCCTCAGGAATGACTGCAGAAGCTGGGCATACAGGAAGTACTCCATGTATCAAAGAGGCCAAGTGTATCTTTAGTACAGTACAAGAGCTAACACATCTACCTGCTTTCCATTGGGAAATTACCACAGGCACCCTCTATATCCCAGGAAGATGTGGTCAGGTGCCTGAAGAAATCCGGGTTTGTGTCTTAGTTATAATAACTAAGACAATATATAATATAATGTGTTTGTGTCTCTGAGAAACCCATAGACAAAAAATATGGGAAAGCCAAGGGTTCCTGTGGATCCCTTGGGGTAAGAATACCCACGGGGGTTAAGAGACATTCACGGAATGGTCTAGACTGCCCTGAAGAAAGCTGAAGGGTTTCCTTTGTGCTTTGGTTCTTGGCCACTTCCCTGACTGCTAAGAGTACTTGTGTTAGAAATGTACAGAATAAAGTCATTAGTGGCACACTGGAATCTTACTCTGAACCCACCAGGACCCCTGCTAGCCAGCTGGCTCCCCCCTCAATATCAATCACTGTCACACTCTATAATGACAATTTTACAGTCACCTGAAGAGCATATTCTGCTCTAAGCTAGATAATCACCTTTGCTTTTTCCCCACCCAGGGAAGAAATGCATCTGTAGACACCCAGCAGCCAAGGATGAAGATGTCTCAGCACCAGGCCACCCGACATTCTTTCCCTCTCTCCTTCAAGCCACTTTGGCTTACCCTCCCTAGGAAAAGGTCCTCCTGGTCAACAAGCTTCTGACTTCAGAGTGTTAGATAGATGGCTCAAGACAATGGGGAGTGGGAGACAGATATCTCTCCTCTTCTAACATGTATGCCCACACACTCACATGCACGCACACACCATGTCTGATATCTGTACAGGTTTAGGGCTGCAAAGAGAGGAGGAGGCAGCTAGCTAGACCTTCTCAGGTCAGACTTCCCACATCTCTCCATCCTCCAAACCCACTGCCAACACAATCCTACATCATTTCACTCTGAGATGATTCTCAGCCCCTATTGCTAAGGACAAGAAAGTCATTAACTTTCTCCAGGGCCACCTACATTCTTGGGGCTTCCTTTTTAGGTCAAAAGGCCCAGTGTTTTATAATACCGAAGTCCACCTCAGGGTGAACAAGACTGACCCACACCCTTGCTCGATTTGCAGGACCCATGGGCTCCAGCGGAGAAAGTGCGCTTCTGCTATCTATCCTCTCCCACCTTCCTGTATGCTTTGAGCACGGGCGCGCCCCTGCCTCACCTGGCATCGGAGAAGCCAGCCCCACATGCTCAGAACCTAGAATTAGATGTCATTCATGTGTCAGTGAAACCAGCAAGTAAGAATGGACCGCGAGGAGAAAGGAGATGCTTCTGAAAGACTCCACTTCAAAGCAGCAGCCTAGATTCTCCCTCCAAGAACAAGAGCGCCCTCCCCTCTCTTGAGAGAAGCAGCTAGGCGGCAGCCAGGCGACACCTGGATCCCATAACTCGCAGAGATCTGAGCCTGGTGGTGTTTACAGTTACACACACCAAACCAGCATCACATGACAGAGATGGGCGCTTGCCTGCTGGGAAGTCAGGAGGTCAATGGGAAAAATTATTTTAGTCTCTGTTGAGCCTTCATGTTTGGAACTTTTTATCCAAACAATGCAGCGTTCTCATGCTCCCCCTCCCCCGCCGTGTGCCCACTCCCCCCTCTGACACTCACTGGGGTGGGGGGATGGTGGTGGGAGGAGCTGTGCACAGGCTGAGACTGCAATCCCACCCTGCCCTCTGGCCTGCAGGTCACATTGCTACTCACGTGGGGAGGAGGAGGGAGGGGCAGGCAGGGGCACTTCTAGTCATGACGCACTAACCCATGGTAAGCTAGATGGAGTTTCATTCACTTAGCAAGTAGAATATTACTAATACCAGAGTAGAGAGGCTGGTGTCCTTTTCTTTTGTCCTCCATTTCCCAAGAGAGAAATGTTGAGATTAAGCTCTGGTCCCTCTGCCTCTAATTGTCAGATTTCCCTGTAGAAACCTGAAACTCTAGCTATGGCTACTCCAAAGGAGAGACTGCAGCTACCAGAGATTTGGGGACAGAAGGTCGAGAATTGTCTCTTCTCTGGGTCTGTTTGGTTTCAGTTGCTCAGAAGGGAATGCACTTTCTGAATTCCAGTTCCATCTTTGAATAAAGCTGGCATACAAGACAGCAGCTCGGGCAGGCAAAGGTACCCACTGGGCAAGCCTGACGACCCAAGTTCTATCCCCGGGTGGGACACACATGGAGGTGGAAGGAAAGACCCAAATCCACAAAGTTGTCCTCTGACCTCCATATAGGTATCGTGGCACACCCCATCTCCTCATGTGGTTCTGTTTCTCTCTGTGTCTCTGCATGTTTTTCCATCTCCGCCTCTCTCACGATAATACTTAAAAATAAAAGCTTTTCATTTATTTATTATTTGTTATTATTTATTAAATAAAATTATTTAAGGAAAAGAGCGAAAGAAGTGGGGGACAGTACAGAGGGGAGAGTAAGAAAATGTAAGTTGAGAAGAGAGGGGGGAGCTGCCACAAACAGTTTGGGCTTATATTCCCCTAACGGACCACCTGGAGCATCCTAAACCTATATTTGCACATACTGTTGATCCCTGAGGGATGTCAGGGCAAGAACCACAGAGAAGCACTAGATGCTGTCTCCCTCACTTGTCGATTCTCAGCTCTATTTCTTACAGAGTTCAGGCTCAAATGCCTAGAGATGGTGCCACCCACCAAGAGCTGGGCCCTTGCCTGTCAATCATTAACTAAGACACAGACACAGCCGCAGGTCAACCCAATCTAAGCAACCCAATGGAGGTTACGTCTAGCCAGGTGACTTCAGGCTGTGTCATGTTGACAGTAAAACTAATACACAACAGCTAAGTGGAGGGCCCTGTAAGTCTCTGTCTGTCTGTCTGTCTGTCTGTCTGTCTGTCTGTCTGTCTCTCTGTCTCTCTCTCTCTCTCTCAAAAAAAACAAAAAACAAAAACAACAACAACAACAACAAACAACAACAACAACAACACCAGTTGGGAATGCCACAAAACTGGGATTAAAGGATTGCAGGGAAGGGACTGTCTCCAGTACATAGAGTCTGGGTTTCTGGCTCAGAATATCTGCCACAGGGAAGACCAAGTCTGTAAAGATGAAGTTGAGATGCCCCAGGCAAGCTTGCCACCCAACATTTCCTGGCCCTGCAGCCTGGGATGCCAAGCGTCCTAGCAGAGTCCCTTCCAAAAGACCACATTTGAAATTCAGTAAATCAGCTCAATATGTTCTAGGACTGCGAGTATTAAATAAAAGAAGCCAGTGAATCCTTCAAACAATACGCTCATTCAACCCAATCTCTTTCTCTGCCCCCATCTGGAACTTGAATACAGTTAACATGAATAAATCCTGTTGTATAAGGACTGGGGTGGGGGGGGGACACCAAAAGGGGGTGAAAGAGGGGAGGAAATGGCAAGAGGCCAGCTTGCTAGTCTAGCAGGAAGGATGGCTGACAGTCCCCCGAACCCAAAGGATGTCAGAGTGAGCAGATAACCCTGAGAATGTGGCCCTAGGCTGCAGGCAGGTGAAACACTACCTGGAGTCTCCTTACCCATGTTCTCCCAGGCATCCCTTTATACACAGTAACTCTCCAGGTTTTGTACAAACCAGACGTGCACTCCAGGGTTTCCCCAAACTTGATCTTCCTCAAGGGAACAAGCCACAGACAGACCTGACTCTGCTTCAAGAGAAGTCTCACCAGAAATAGGTCCAAAATGTTTGCTCTGTCACTGCAACCCTGACCCAGACAACAAATCCAAGAAGGAACAGAAGAAGCACTCTCCGGACTATTGTCTAAGTCTGCCAGGATGGCCAGGGCCTTTGGGGATGTCTGGTGGTTTGAACACACCAGTGTTTAAGAAGAGATGCCTGTGTGAAATTCTCCCGATCATGTCCACGTGGTCCTCTGCATAGATGTCTCATGGATGTCCAACACATTATACTTAATGAAGAGGCAAAAATTGGCCCCAGCCAGCCCAGGGCATAGAACCAATGAAATTCACCGCCCCACCCAAAACAGACCAATTCAACACAATTGATTTAGAAAAGGAAATAACCAGATACGCACGGTGAAGACTAATAATTTAGCCCCTGCATCACAAGGCTCCGCCCTGCCTGGTGACATCCTTTACATCATCTGGGGCTGAGCAGGCTCTGCCCTGCTACTTTGTCATGCCATGGCTTCCTCCCCCTTCAAATAAATCCTGACTTATTACTTGCCAGCAGAACTGCTAATGCCAGAAAGTCAACAAAGACTGCACCATGGGCAGCCTGGACAGGCCATTCTAGTTCAATAGCCTTCTCAGTGCAAAGACTTACAGACATATTGCCACAGTCACCATGGTGAAGCCACATGTGGCTAGTAGCCCAGCATGCAGGGTGGATGACCAGGGCTTCCTTACCCAGGCTCCTCTTGGGCTCACCTGCTGTTTGGCATTTAGGAGAACTACTGATTTCCTAATGACATGAAAATTTGCATCATCAGGTGTTTTCTTGAAGTCTCCACTTCTTAGGATGCAGTCAATGTTTAGTCATTTTCCCTTCAAGCTACAATTCTGCTCTAGCTCCAGCAGCTAATCAAGACCCAGTTTTGACTGAAGCCCTGTAAGGGCTCAAAGTGTTCAGTTTATCTGTCTCACATGGCATCCCATGGTCTGCAAGGGGCAGGTGGTGTGATGTTGTTTACAAAAGTAGCGAACTGATTTGTAACAAAGTAAACAGAAAACATCCTAGAGAGATACACGGCCAAGACAGACAGTGGGCCACAAGTAAGGGCACTCAAGGGCCTGCGAAGTATTTCTAAAAGGAGTTTTATAAAGGTATATTTTATACACAGAGGAAAACAACCCTGCCTTGTTACCTGCATAGTACACAGAGCTACCCCATCACATAAGGAGGTTGGCCATTTCTACCATTCTGTAACACCTATTGTATCACGGTCTATCTCAGACCACCCCATCCCCTACAGCAGCCCTGGGAACTCCAGAACTGATTCACTTTCTCCATAGGCAGTCTGGCCTTTTTTTAGGAAGCTGTGTGAGCAACGGGAACAGTGGAGGCTCCAGAGCCTCCTTTCAAGTCAGTGCCCTGCAGGCCCAAGACAGTTATAACCACTTTCAGTCTCAGTCTTTCACTTTCTTGCTGTAGAAATTAAACACCTCTCGCCTTTGCTGCAGTGATTCAGAGAGGCCACCAGAGCTGAAGTCTGAGAAGAGGGTGAGCCTACCTCAGTTTTCCCTGGGGTAAGGGGTTTCCTGGTAGGTAGGTAGGTAGGTAGGTAGGTAGGTAGGTAGGTAGCTTCCAGGAGGCAAGACCAAGAAATCTCAGGCAAACCAGAATGGCTGGTTGTTTTTGACCTGGGAAAGCTGCCCCATTGCCCCATGGGGTTCCTTCTGTGGTACAGCTGTATACACTCTCTCCAGCTAACAGCCGGCTCTACTCCCTTGGTTTAATCCTGAGCAGAAGGCTTTGTTACAGTCTGCTGAGGCTGACATTCCCAGTAAGCTCAGGTCTCTCTACCAGACCCATTTCTACCATTCTGTAACAACTATTGTATCATGTTCTATCATGGACCACCCCATCCCTAGAGCAGCCCTGGGAACTACAGAACTGATTCACTGGTGAATTCAATGGTGGCCCGGAGTACCTCAGAGGCCTTCGGGAGTTGAGGGGAAGGGAGCTGTTGCCTCCCCCCCCCCACTTAGGTCCCAGGGAGATCTCTGATATCCAGGGCTCTGTGCCACGCTGTGTACCCCAGTCTGGAGCAATGCATGCAGGGTGAGGCTGGCTCCTTCCACAAGTCTTTCTGTACATTATTCTCCATGCCTTCCACTTGGTGGAGTCTGGGCTTAGTTAATTTGTAGATTACGTGGAGAGAACGTGAAAACCCACCGGCAGAACATTAGCCAAGGGCTCAGAGCTCCTACATGAACTCACAGAGTTATCTGAGAGAATCAGAGGGACCAGGGTCAAGGCTGAGCCAGCGAGTCCTGTCTGTGTTTCCAGCCGGCATAGATGATGCACACGGCGCCTTGGGAAGTAAGCACCTTGTCTGAGTACTCCTAACTCTAAAACTTTACAAAGGATGCACACAGCTGGAGCCTCAAGTAGTCAAGGACTTACACACACACCTCAAGAGCAGAAGAACCTCGTCACAGGCATGATGGTGTCTGTTCCCATGACTGAACGAGACAGCACCCTGGCCGAAGTATTTACCAGTGGTTCCTGAGTTATTTCACTAGGGTGCCTGGGAGTGGGTTAGTGATCAGTAGCTTATTCATACAGAAACAGGGCCCAGAGAGATTAATTGACTTGCCCAAGGTCGAACAGCATGTTAGTAGCAAAAGGTACATTAGAAGCTCCAGCCCCTGTGTGCCCAGGCTCCATGGTATCTATCCCCCTAACCCCTCCATCCACAGCATAGGCTGAGCTAGGTCTGTACCCAGGGGAGCCTGGAGGCCAGGTGAGCTGCTGCAGAGGGCACAGGCAGGCTCATACTCACAAGCAGAGACCTGCAGGATTCTTCTCTGCACCACCAGACAGCAACAGCCCTGTGCCGGAACAGACAGAGAAAGCACTCAAGACCCTGCAGCCGGGGGCGGCCGGGGGCAGCCGGGGGCAGCCGGGGGCTCTTCCTTCCTCACTTCCCGAACTGAGGTCAAAGATTTCACCTCATTACCTTTGTGAACCAGGTCTGCTCTTGAGAAGCAGGGCATGAGGCAGTATGTGCTCTGTACAGGAGACACTCATGGGTCATTCATTTGTCCTTACTATAAGCCTGGTAAGAGGCCAAGGGCTGGTCACTCTGAAGGCAGACACAAAGTCCCTATCTTGACAGTATAGCCTAGCATGGATAATAAATCTGCATATAAGACCGAGTAACATTAGTTCAGGACATTTGTTGCATGTCTACTACATGTCATGTATTGATGAGGTTGGATCTAAAGTAGTAAGGGACCAGGGAAGCTATGGTGGCATATGGAAGGCAGACACTGGGCTGGATCCTGAAGACAGTGGAGTTTAACTCAGTAGCGAATCCCTTTCCTGGCATAGAGACACTGACAAGAACAGGACATTACTTCCAGGAATTTTTTTTTTTCTAGATGAATTCTTCAGCAGGAATTCTCTTTTTAAAAACTCAGCTTCCCATATCCTGTCGCCAACCCTATGAACAGTTGCTTGCCCTCCTTCGCCTCAGTTGTCCTGGCTCTCAAACGGGTCTGATTCATCTCCTATTTCAGACCCTGGCACTGGCCTTAACAATCTTTGGAGACACAGTGACATTCAAGTCCTTCAAAAAATGAATTCCTTCCATACTTGCTAGCATTCTCTTTCCCACTAAGTCTGCAACTCCCCATCTCTCCACAGGAAATCAGTTTTATTTATAAGAATCATAATCCTAAACTGACCTTTGCTGGCAGCCTTACCCTCCCACCCCCACCCACTCTCTTTCTTCCAAACACAGTCTCCTGCTGAAGAGTCCTCAGTGACCACAAAGAAGTGAGTGAGGCCAGTGGTTGAGAGGCCACAGAAGGGACACATGACAGTTGTTTTCTAGGGAGGGAACTGAGACCTGTAAGTTCAGTGACTAGCCCACAGAGGCACGGCATGTAGGTTACTGGGTTTCTGTGTTCCGTGCCACTGTACCTTCCCCTCTGGTGGCAGCCACAGTGCCCTTCTCCCTAGCTTGGGAGGAGTCTCCCTCCCCTGAAGGGTAGGGGAGCATTTCCTTTATAGAAGCATTTCCTGTCATTAAAGGGGTTTGGAGGAGAAGTGGTACCACTTTCTCAGCTTTGAAGCTCCCTGGCCCAGCCTGGCCCTTTAATTGTGCTGGAAGCAGCCCAGTTCCCAGAGCTTTTACCCCATCAGGAGAGAGGAAGGGCCCGAAGCACAAGTCCTGGCTCCTGCTCTTCAACACCAACATGACCTCTCCCATGTTTTTTCTGCTTTCAACCATTTCACTGCCAGGCTCCCACACAAGGAGCTTCAAAGTCGGTAGTGCCCAGGGTCAAGTCCAGCAAACTCAAGAGCTCTGGGGCTGCCACGCACGGAGACTCCGACATTGTTTTAAAACAGTGTTCTCATGCATCCGTTCAAAGCCTACAATAGCTAAAGGTGAATCACATCAGATTTCTGCAGATAGCCCAAGATGCAATGGAAGAGCGAGAGAGCGCACGCACAGTAGTTCACTCCCGTATTGCTTGTGCTTTTTTTTTTTTTCAGGTTGAGGATGTGTACTGAACTCTGGTTGGCTTTCCACAGCCATAAGTTCTGTGGCCTCAGAGTTAGCCAACTGCAGATCCATGATATAAGGGGTGACATAAGGAAAATGCTCTGTTATTGATGGCGTGTACTGCAAAGTTCAGCCTGCAAAGGTTGCAAGGACATTAAATGCGTACTGATTTCTTTACCATTGTTCCCTAAACACGACAATCCAGCGACTACACATACTGTAGTCTAGAGATGAGGTAAAGCAGTTGGGGAGACATTGTGCCCCATATGCAAATCCTACATGGCTTTTAGGACTCAAGCACTGTCAGATCAGGGTACCCCAGATTCTTCTGAGGAGGAAGTGGGTTTTCCTTTCCATGTTTGCATGAGCTGCATGTGGGCCAAAGGCGTGTACTCCTCTCCAACTGCTCTCTACCTTACAGTTTTAGAAATTAGAAATTTGTCTCATGGGGATTTGGACCTTGCTGAGTCAGCTACAGAGGCTAGCCAGCACACACGGTCACATGGTCATACCTGGTTTTTTACGCGCTGAGGTGCTGGGGTCTTGAACTCAGGTTCTTGTGTTTGCAGGGCAAGCACTTACCAACTGAGCCATCTTCCCAGCCTCAGCCTACAGCCTCTAGTTTTCTATTTGGATGTTTCACTTTTTAAAGTAAGGATGCTGCTCAATCCTGGGTCATATTGGAGCCACCCAGTCCTTTGAAAGCTGCAGCGCCTGACCCACCTCTATACGTTTAAATGAGAATGTCCGGTGCATCCCTGTCTTCCTGGGCCACACACATTTATGGTTCCACATACAGCTGAGGTTAAGTCCGCTGCTACAGGATCAGACAGCAACAGGTAAAGGGCTGAGCAATTAGGCATGGAGAAAGAATTCCTAAAGGGACATGATTAAATTATCCATGTGCTTTATTTCCCTTTTCTTTTTAGACCTTCTCTGACCACAGCTCTTAAGATTCCCCAACAAGATTCCTTCCCTGACCACATTGTTTTCTGGACAAAATCTCACTCCTCTCCCCTTGACCTCCTGCACCATAAAGCCACCCAAAAAAGAAGTGGTCAGGTTGGAAAACCAAAGGCTACAGGAGAAGGCTCTACCCCACAACCCATTACACTCATCTAAATGAAGTCCATATATTTCAGCCAGGCCAGTTAGGGTCCAAGTATGATGCAACTTCAGGAAGCTTTGGTGTGATGTTCCAAGTGTTAATCCACAGATAGTAGGTCAGTCACTTGGCCCTGGACCCACTCACCAGCTGGGAGAGCAATAGGAACCAGGATCCTTGACTGCATGGGATGAGGTCAGCCAATGGGCTCACACACAATGATACAGGATGCTCTTAGGAGAGTCATAAATATATAAACACTCAAGGATGGGAAACTTCTCAAGGCACCCTGTAGGACTTGGCACAGACTCCTGGATACTTGTAGGGGTCTTATTGCTTATACCATGCCAAAGAGATTCACATGCAAGGCATAGCAACTTGACCAACACTTTATAACTTTTTTTCAGAAAAGCTCCATCCCTCTGAGAGGGGACACACATGTATTCCCCACATCCCTTTGGTTTGATTGAGAAAGCCATGGTGATGTAGCAGAGGGGGGTGGAGAGGAGAAAAGTTTGGCTGCTTCTCAATAGTATTTCATTCATCCTTCAGCTCCCTCAAGATGATTAGCCCAGAGCCTAAAACTATGACTGACCATGGGGAAGGTGGGCAGTGGGTGACAGAGAGGCCACAGGCATGGGAAGAGTTTATTGTCCCACCATAGCAGCTTTCTAAGCCTTTCAAGTCAAAGACAACACTTTTGTTCTCTGAAGACAAGAATGAGCAACTCTACCTGTGTAGGGATGAGAACTTAAAATTGGGAATATGAAAGTATTTAAATTTAAAACTATGTCAGATGCCATAAGAATTTTCTCTGATCGATTTTACAAGAGCCCAAATAAATCTTGTTTTTCTGTTCAACTTTATCATTTAAACCACCATAACTACTTATTCGGCAACTACTCAGTCTTACCTTTAAAATACTGGGGGAGGGGTGTGCACTGAAGACCAAACCCAGGGTCTTGCACATGCCAGGCAAGGTCTCTAACCCCGAACTACACCCCAAAACCTTACAAAAATGTAAATGCCCCAGGCTCTGATAAGCAGGAGCAACCTGGTTTATCATTTAGCATTCGTTTTGCACAGACGAGAGTTAGCATTCACTGTGAGTTCCCACAGAGACTGTAACTCGCCTGGGGGAAGAAGATCCCCACATTCTTCCCAGAAAAATTAGCAGATATTAGCAGCATGACATCAGTGAGATTTGAAGTCATGTTTCCCCAGAGTGGAGCTGAAGAAGACCACATGCATTCTCCTTTACAGTCCAGGTAATTCTCAAGTCCATGCACTCATTGATCTCTAAGACATACATCTATTTCCAAAACACAAGCACTCTGACCTGAAAACAAGTTCTCTTCATTTAGCTGGAAGTCCCTAACTGATCCCAGTAGAGGATGAGATTTTCAGCTCCCAGGAGAGAAAGATAAACTAAGCAGATTTTATCCAGTAAAGAACTAATTCAAAAACTACACACACACACACGCACACACACACACACACACACACACACACACACACACACAAACCTGCTCACAAATCCTAGATGCACAGTTGCCCACTTGTTGCCTGTTCTCTAACTTGAACCAGTTCGCTGCTTGGGCAAAGAAGCGTGCAATTTGGATCTTCTATTTGGGGCCAACATCTGCTTCAACTTCACAATCCAAGGAGCTGAAGCGACCTTGGAAGTCAGTATTTCCAGGGAGGAGACGCCCAAGGCTCCAACCCGCTCCCCCTCCTTGCCCCCAGGTTCCCTCCCTAAGTAGGGAACAGCAAGAGAAGCAAGAGGCTTCTTCTACCAAGAGAGGGGCTGTGGCCGCCAATAGACTGCATGAGGGCAACTTCCGCCTTTCCCTCACAAACTGACCAGATTCCATCAAAACTAAGACAAGACCTCCAGGATAGATGTAGGAGAGAGGCTCTGGTGAGAGATCACTAAAAGAAACAGAAATTTGCTAAGTGATTTCCCCTGGCACTCCTCCCCCACCCCGCTGACTTCAGAATCCTGACCCTGCATTCACAGGTGAGTCACTGGTCACTAAAGACCCCGAGGAAGAGAAAACCCAAGTCGAGAAAGACATTACTATGTTAGGGAACTAAAGCCTGTCCGCACAGTTCCCTTATGTGAGTTTCATAAATAAGAAACCATAGAGGAAGAGGGAGATTCCTTGGCAACCTGAGCGTTTGCCTTATTACCCTCTCATGGGAAAATAAGTACAGAAGCAGAATTTTCCCTCGCAGGCTTAACCTAGACAACCCCTGAAAAGAGCGAGTACAAGACCCTTTTCCCAGAGGGAGGCATGTAGGGGCGAACCGACATACCCCTCTTAGGGGCAGCACCTTGAGCCCCCTTTTCAAAGGACCTACTATCCAAGGTTTCTGGATTCCAGCCCTGGGGCTTCAAAACCCTTCGGGCATATCCGGGCCGGCCCTCCCACCAAGGTTTGGCCAAGATCCCTGGCCAGAGCCAAATCCAAGCTCGCTAAGCTGCCAGGACGCCTACGGGCGCTCCACCTGCTGGGGCAGTCCACTGGGCTCCTAACTCACACCCACAAGTAGCTTTGGGGTGCAGGGTCCGCAAAGGGCATGGCAAAGCACGGTTACAAAGTGGTAGAGAGACGGACCTAACCAAGAACAGAATAGCACGCCGCCCCACATTAGGAGTTTTTTCTGCCAACGGACAAGGCTTTTCCGGGAATCTGCAAGGAGCCCCTCACAAGGCAGCATTCCGAAAGGGCCCTACAACTCGCCCCTTTGCCCCCAGCAGCCCCTTACTGTTGAGACCTTACTTGCCTCCCCCCCCCCACACACACACACTGTAGACATCTTTTCCCCAAGGCAAACTGAAACTGGGAGTGACGGGATGGCTCCAGACACACCCTCGGTTCTCCAACAGGTGAGAAGCCTCACTTTGACCTCCAAGCAGACCTCTGCCCTAGGGGTCCAGGAGTATCATATAGCGCGGACCGCATTCTACGCCCAGAAGCCCACCACCCTGTTCGTGACTCCTCGGTCGCCCTCTCTTGGGCTGCGGTCCCTTGGGCGTAGACTGTCCGTTCAGGACACCTGAGTCCGGGATACCCGGAGCAAGTAGGTGCGCCCTGCGCCCTCACCTTTGTAGCGCTCCATCCCGGGCACGGTGTGCGCTCTCGACGCTGCTAGTGGCTCCGCGCTGAGTTCTCCGCTGCTGGGCTCCGCGCCCCCGCTGCGCGCTGGCCCCTCCCAGTGAGGTCACGCTCGCCGCCCGACCTCCCGGAGTGGCCGCCGCGCCCCTAGCCCTCCGATCACGACACCACTCGGACGAGCCGCCCTGGACCCCGCCAGGGATCTCCGCAGCCGGTCAGGACAATCTGCGCTCTGGTCCTCGCGCACCCCGCACTGGGCTCCCAGCCCCGAACGCAGATCACTTCCTCCAAGTCGGTCCGAGGGCGGTGGCGCGAAAGAAAGAGCCTGGGACGTCCTCAAAGCCTGGGGGAGACTCTGGGAACAGCGAGCTCCCGTAGGTCTCCACCAAGATCTGTTTTCTCCAGCGTTGGGACTGCGAACCCAATGCCGGGAGGAGGAGACTGAGGGCCAGCGGGGAGGCGGAGACGGGCCTAGAGCGCCTCCTGCTTGACCCTTCAAGCCAGTGCACCCACATCCTGGGCCCTCCTGGATGAGCTCCTTGCGCTTAGAAGCCGCTGGGGGCCGGCTCTCAGTCCACCTTGCCTGGCACCTGTGCATCGCGCACTTTTAAACACAGGAAATCACCTACTTGTAGCCTGCTCCCTGAGCCCAGATTTTATGGGCGTCTGTAGCCTAGGCTTTCCTGAGGAAGATTACAGTGTCTGGAGCCTCCTCAGCAAGCCTGGTCTTCCAGAAAAGATGGCACCTGTCCTGAGGTAGAATGCGTCTGTGTCTCTCCTCAGTGTTATTTTCACCTCGGAACACATTTAATCCTTTTCTTTTAATTCTCTCCAGCCCTTCCAAACTCCTAAGTCCTCCCCAAAGATTCACGTTTTCTTTTTAAACTTTCAGGTTTCACTTTTTAAACCGTGCTTGGTCTCTTGACAAAGCTCCCAACTTCCCGGAATAAACACTTAGGGAAGATTTGTTGTTTTCCGAGAGACCCCTCATGCTTCCTCGGAGCAGCAGCAGAGTCGGCTCTGGTCTCTGGAGATCTTCCGCCCAGCAATCTGCACACTTTGCCTAGTTAGAGCAGCAGCTCACGTGAACAGAGCCCTCCTAGCCAGCCAGGAGCCTCGCTCAGGGCTGCAAAGCCCCAGCCTTTCAGTTTGCCCATTCACCCTGAGGTAGCAGGTCACTGTCTGTCTCCTGTAGTAGAACAAGCTTAGGGGGAAGGGGCTGGACAAAGTCACATGGGAAGAACCCTACGGATGCCTACTTCCAAGTCTATGTGTGTAGGTCAGAGACCTCCACATGCCACATGCACACATGCAAGTACACACACACACACACACACACACACACACACACGTAGTTGACCGCAAGAACCATGGCATGTCCCAGAGAATCAGGGCAGAAAGACGTATTCCGCTGGCCTCCTGTACAGTAGCCCTCAGTCGAACAGCTGTGTTTCTGCCTAGTGTTCTTATTCCCGCCTTTCTTCCTCTTGCAAATGGCCCAGCATGGCACACACCTTCCTTTCTGTGGTGGTTCCAGACTACTCTCAGTGGAGCCCTGGGTTTTCTTTGAAATGCTCAGTATTGGAAAAGAAGCCTCAAGTCTGTGGTCACTGGTCACTTTTGGCCAGACTTCTGCCCTGCCTGCCGAAGCTGAGTGAACAGGTCCAAGCCCCATTCAGCAGGGCTTCTGAGCTAACCTTCACACTGAAGGCTGAAGAAGGCCTGGCCCTGGCTCATATCCCTAGGGTTAAAGGGTCTCCACTCTACAAACGAGCACACAAAGAAGTGAGACTTGTGTAATCTTACAGAGCCAGGACACAAACCCAGGTTTCCTGACTCCAAATCCTGCTTCCCTCACAGCCTTTACCTCAGGCTTTCCTGTGACATTAACTGGGCAGTGCTGTCCCCCCCCCCAAATCCTCTGACACCTGTTTCTACCTTTCAAGAAAGCATGGCACCCCTTCTAGGCCAGCAAGGCTCTCATCCGTGTCTTGCCAAGTTCATTAACCCCTCCTTGTCTCTAAACTGGTTATAGCTTCCCTGAATCCTCTCCAGACACACAATATTAAAAATGCAGTTCAAGTCAATCTAAACCTGCAATTCACAACCCTTTTCCAGAACAAAACTGAAATGGTGGAACTACCAACAGGAACTCCAGGCAGCCTTCTTTGTGATCTCCTGGGTGTTGTTGAACCTCTGCCCTTGGCAACTTTGTAACTTTCACGAAGGAAAAAACACTGAGTCAGATACCTGGAACCAAGAACAGCACTGAATCCTCTCTCAAACACCACTGATACTTCGTGTGCTTGCCAAGCCAGCTACAGAGAATAGCTTATACTCCACGGACATGATGCAGGTACTGAGTGGGACAGAGTCCTATCATAGGAATTCATCGTGCTACTCAGAATGGCATGATTTTTTTTGAACCTGTGAATTACATATTTCTGGAATTTTATATCCAATATTTTCAGATTGCAATTGACTAGAGAGTTTAATAAAACTGTTAAAAATAAAATCACAAGTAAGGGAGTATTATTGTAAGTCCTAAACTAATTATTACTAACAAAGATGTTTTGTTGTCTTGCATTTGAGCCAGAGTCTCATGTAACCTAGCTGGCCTTATACTTACTGTATAGCTAAGGATGGCCTTAACTCCTGACCCTCCTGCCTCTGCCTCCCAAGTGCTACACTGCCAGGAGTTTGGGGTTTTGCTTGTTTTTCCCCAAACACAAAGAGACTTCTCTAACTGAGGGACCCAGGAGGGGGTGTTCAGTGGAAGGTGTTGCTTTACAAACCATATCCTCATTATGTGCACGACAACTCAGGAGACATGCATCACTCCTTTCCCAGCTGCTCAGAAGCCACCCCTCTTGGGGTTAGACAGGTGGCTCAGCAATTAAGAGCACTGGCTGTTCCTTTAGAGTGCCAAGTTAAATCCCAGTACCCACATGGCAGCTCACAACCATCTGTACCTCCAACTCCAGGGCATCCGATGCCCTCTTCTGGCTTCTGCAGACACCAGGCATGCACATGATGCACAAACATACCTGCAGGCAAAGCATCTATACGCATACACAATTTAAAAGATTAAAAAGCCCCACCCCTAACCCAGTCCCCGCTCCTGCATCCACCTTCACCCTCTCCTTAGCCCGGTCCTCCTCTGTGGTCCTTTCAAGCAGGCTGATCCCTCACATTTAAAAAAAGACATTTTATTATTTTGTTTATGTGTATGTTCAGGTCCATATAGGTGCCACCAGAGGCCAGAGCCAAGGGTTTTGATCTCGAGGCTGCTGTGAGTCCCCTGACGTGATTCTAGGACCCAAACTCAGGCACTTTTAAACCACTGAGTCATCTCTCCAGGCCCTCGAGGCTGCTGTGTGGAACCGGCCCCCAGCAGTGCTCCAGTCATACTGTCGAATGAGGTGCTAGCTTTCCACAGCTGTGAAAAATGCCTGAGGAAGCAACTTTAAAAGGGGAAAGATTTCTTTGACTCATGGACTCAGCAGTGACAGTTCAGGAGGCTGGCTCCATTGTTTCTGGGCCTTCAATGAGGTAAACATCAGCCTTGAAGGGTATACTGGCACAGCCACTGTCCTAGTTGTGCCTGGAAAGCAGAGACACAAAGAGGGAGTCAGGGACAATATAGGTGTGTGTTTCCCAATCACTTGGACCTACTTCCTCCAGGTGGCCCACCTCCTTCCCTCCCCCACCTCTCAAGAATGCTGTGTCATGAGTCTATGGGGGTGAGGGGTGATACACTGATTAGGTCAGAACTTTCATGGTCCAATCACCTGTCAGCATCTGGCTGCCCCGCTGGGACCACACCCTCAGCACCTGAGTGTTGGATTTGAGGCGATAGTTCATATACTAACAGAAATAATAAATGAATGGTTATTTGGAGGGTTTTCCCACATAAGGGAAAAATAAAACCCCAAAAATGCCTTTGCTGGTTCAATTGAATGAGACAGGAAGGTAGCAAGTCTCGCTATGCACTGGGTGGGACAGATGTAAAAGTTTTTTGGAGGAGGTGGCATTTGAACCAAGACTGGGAAGAATGAATGAATTCTTTTTTAAAAAATAGTGTTTTCATTAGGCTGGGGATGTAGTTCAGTGAGTAAGACCTTTACTGCTCAAGCCTGAGGGTCTGAGCTCAGAACCCACAGAAACGCAGGCACAGGAGCACACATGTGAACTCATAGCATTGTGAGAGTTCACAGTGCTCCCACTGTGAGATTGACTGCAAGACCCGAGAGTCCCCAAAATCTGGGGGGTCAGACAGTGTAGCACAGGAAGAGACAAAGGACAAAGAGGGCCGATCTCAAACAAGGTGGAAGGCTAGGACAGACAGCCGAGGTTACCCTCTGACCTCTATGCACACTGATATGCAACTCATGCATGCCTTATTCAAGACTCTGTAGTTAATATGACATAAAATGAACATCTCCTGGGTCTGGATGGTTGATACAGCAGCATTCTTTATATTAAACTGTTAGGAACATCTTACAGTGTTACATTTGAAGAAACTGAGGCCTGGGTTTTCGGTAAGAAATGTGTGGCAGACACTTAGTAAATGAAACCTCTTGGCTAGCATGTCTAAAGTACTCTAAGATAGATAGATAGATAGATAGATAGATAGATAGATAGATAGATGATAGATAGACAGACAGACAGAGGTTTGATTCACAGAGAGAGGGAAGGTACAGAAAGGGGGAGGAAGCAGGGAAGTTGGAGGCAGGACTCCCAGCATCCTGTGAGATCTGTTCTGTTACAGTCTATGGCTGGTGACTTCATGAGAAAAGAAAGACCAATTCAGTTCAGGCCTGTGGCCCTCAGGGTGATGTAACCTCCTCCTTCCCTCAGGCGTGACTAACAGAGGTGAAGGTTACTGACCAAGAGACTGGGGTGAGTGCAGTGTCTTCCAGTTGTGCCTCTAAAAACCTCCAGTTCAGAGAACAACCTCTACTCTAATAATGGCTCTGTGTGTGTGTATGTGTGTGTGTGTGTGTGTGTGTGTGTGTGTGTGTGTGTGAGTGAGAGAGAGAGAGAGAGAGAGAGAGAGAGAGAGAGAGAGTGAATGGAGCATTTGGTGTTTACTAATTCCCTTATGATATCTGCATGAAGTAAGCAGAGGGGGAATCCCAGAGCTACTTGATGTCCTTTGGGGAACTGTGGCCAGGGGACACTTCTACTCTACCTCACAGGGGTCACAACTCCAAGAATGAGTAAATTTCCTCTGGTTACAATATGGCCCAGGGACCACAGCCCAGAGCTCTGTAGCTGAGTGTTTTGGGCCCTCTCCCCCTTCCCCGAAGCTGTAAAGACAGAGATGTGCAGAAGCACAGGGTCCCTACCCTGACCCCCTGCACACACAGCTTCACCCTCTTCTATCTGGAGCTACCAGGCTGGTCTCACCCATCTGCTCCATTTCTGCTTTTGTGAATCTGAACTTTGGACTCTGAGATGCCACCCCCACGTCCCAGAAGAGATGAGAAATGACCCACCATCCACTTTTCTTCTCAGGAGGACACTTATAGCACACAACTACTCACTATAGTCAAATGGGAATCTTGAACTCTCAGTTGGGCCCTCCCTCCAGCGCTGCGAGATGGAGGGGGCAAGGACAATCACCTCAGGACTCAGCCCACCCAAAGCAGAGGCTCTCTTAACTCGCTGAACGAAACCCTGTTGTCCTGTTTGTCCCTTTTGTTGTTGGCGGCACTTGTTCCACCCACCTCTATGTGCCTGGCTTCCCATTCTCTGCTGTGATTTTCACACTCTGAGAAACTCAGGGCTGTTTGGAAACTTGGGACCAATAACAGACCTGACTTTAAAAGTGCAAGAGCCTAAAAGTTACACAGCTCCTGTTCAGGGTTCTGGAGGATTCACTTCCTAGATGCAATGTCACTGCCACTGTGGCCACTCTCCTGCTCCTCTTCTTTGTCTCCCTCTCCTCTTCCCCCTCTTCCTCCCCCTCCTCCTCTTTCTCCTCCTCCTTCTGTCCCCACCTCCTCCTCCCCTCCCCTCCTTCTCTCCCTCCTCATCCACCTCCTCCTCTTCCTCCTCCTCCTCCCACCTCCTCCTCTTCCTCCTCCTCCTCCTCTTCCTCTTCCTTTTCCCTCTTATGATTACTAAGACCATTTTTCCCATATAAACCTCTGGCAGAAAAGCAGATAGACCAGGCCCGGCAGCCCACAGATTTCTAGGAGTCTCCAGACAGGGAACCAGAAAAGAATCCTTCCTTCATGTCAGGAAGCTTCCTTATTGGCAGAGCACTGCCTTCCTCAGCCAGCAGAGCCCCAGGGCTCTGACCCTTCCAGACCCTAGCCACAGCCTTTCCTGTCCTTCAAAGCTTCCCAACCCTTCTAAAGATATTGAAGATGGAAAGGCCTTTGATACTCATGACAGGCTCAGTCAAGATTCATTTCTCATTTAATGGTAGAAAGTAAAGGCCATTATTTTAGGGTTGCTCCTCCAAACCTGCTCTGGGGCCATGGGAAGAGAAACTGCATAGAGACTCTGGCAGTTGGGTTTATAGGTCTGTTGTTGGTCCACAGTTCTGCCACAAGCCTGGAGCCCTTACACTGACTGACTCATCTGCTTCTCCACAGCAGGGACCTCCCCCAGTACCTGCTACCAGCCCAGTGTGGCACACCCAGGCCTCTTGGGGCTGCCTGCATACCAAGCCAGGCCAGCAAGCTCTCCTCCAGTTAGCATGACCAAGCTTCCAAGTGTCTCGCTGTGGGATTTCAGAACACCACTCAACTAGTATATAGACCTGGACCTGGCTCCTGCGTGGGTGAACTCTTTTTAGATCGCTGTCTCCCATGACTAGATGAAGGAATGGGGTCGAATTTCAAGTCATTTGCCCTTTAAAGTCACGGGGGGGGGGGGGGGAGGGGTCAGAAATGGAAGTGGGAAAACACTTCTTTACCAAGCAACCCAAGTCTTGCAAAAACAAGGTGTTATTAAAATCCAAGGAGGGGGGGAAACATGGGCCAGTGTGAATCCTTCCTACAGTGGAGCCCCTTTGGAGGAGCAGAGAGAAGCTGGGTAGAGTGGACTGGAGGGTATAGAATAGGCATTGTTTGAACCCTGCACCAAGATGGTTCCCTAGCAGGCCTGCAGCCCCCTGCTCTCTCCACTGTCTGCCCTCAGACTCTCAACATGTGTCCTTTGTAAGAGTGCTGAGTTAGCTCATACCCTCATGCACAAGGTAGGAAAGTGCTCCGTGAGGCACAAATAACAGTGGCAAATAAAAAGGCCGGGTTCCGTACCAGTGATTCCCGACCATGGCACTGAGCAAAAACCCAGGGTTCTAAGTCTCCACCATGGCTGGGAAGGATG
Organism: Mus pahari; assembly: GCF_900095145.1. NCBI lineage: Eukaryota > Metazoa > Chordata > Mammalia > Rodentia > Muridae > Mus > Mus pahari. The sequence goes on from NC_034590.1 coordinate 168,100,156, forward strand.
CCAACCTGGTCAAGTCCATGTCTCCTGTTCTGCTTAGAGGAAGACATTCTAGAGTCCCTGATCCACTGTGACCGCAGCCCACCACATAGCAAGTGCCTACAGGTCATTTGTTAAGTGAAGGCATAAACAGGTAAACTTCTCATAAAGCTACTGTGTCTCCAGGAGAACAGAAGTGGGACCTTGTGCTGGGCGTGGGCTGCAGGTTTGTAATCCCAGCACTTGGGATTTCAAGGCCAGCCTGAAGCTACATAGTGACATCCTGTCTTTAAAAGAATGGGTCTTGAGGAAAGGTAATGAAATATCACAGTATATAAATACATATACAATGTATATATATGACATTAACATTTCATGGGGTAAAATTAGCATAAAATATGCAAAGGACTCCTCAGAGGAAGCAGTGACAGACAAAACATTGGGAAACATTGGTTCATTGGCTGGGAGTTGAGGTTAAAATCTTCCTTCTGTCTCTTTCTAGCTGGGTGACCTTGAACGACTTAACATGTCTCTATTTCCCCATTGAAATGGAAATAAAATGATACCTGTGCCCCCTCCCACTTTGTTGTAAGGATTAACGGTGAATACATGGTGAATACTGGGTAAGTGTTGGCACTCCACTTTACAGCAGACTTTCGATGCCTTTAATCTGAGATTACTAAAAGACAGCAAGTGTTCCACCTATGTGATGACCCAGCAGGAGCCAACCCCTCTGGCTGGGTGGGCTGAATAGGAATGGCTCCCATAGGCTCACGTGTTTGAGTGCTCTGCCATTGGGGACACTACCTGAGAGGGATTAGGAGGTGTGGCCTTGCTGGAGTAGTGGAGGAAGTGTGTAACTGGTGGGGTAGTTGGAGGAGGTGTGTAACTGGTGTAGCTTTGAGGTTTCAGAAGTTCGGTCCAGGCCATGTCTTTGTCTTCCTGCCGACTGCTGATCTGAATGTAGAACTCCCAGCACCTTCTCCAGCACCATGTCTGCCTGGGTGCCACCATGCTCCCTGCCTTGCTGAAGAAGATAACAAGGCAAGCTCCAATTAAATGCTTGCTTTTATAAGAGTTGCCGTGGTTACATAGTCTCTTCACAGCAATAGAACACAGACTAAGACATCTTATCTGCTGAGTGACACCCGGGCTCTCAATGACAAGCATCTTACTAGCCGGAATCCTGGGCAGTGCAGTGCATGAATTCATTGGTCCGAGTTCAGTCAACCAGCTGCCACCAAACCACCTCTCAACTGTCACCCTCTCCCCCCAGATAAGTGTAGTGTCAGGAGCTTTGTTGAGTAATAAGTTGCCTGAAGTCCTCCCAGGGCTTTGCAGCTCCAGGGAGGCAGGAAACAGTAATCTCCAAGCCAGAATTTCCCAGTCTTAGCACTTAGGGGAATCATCTGGGAATAAAGCTAAAGTGCAGACCCCAATTCAGCAGCTAGTCTGGGACTGGACAGGGGTTCTGCATTTCTGACAAGCTCCCAAGGGGGCAAACAATGAGACTGATCTGCTATTTAGGGAGCCAAGTTGTGTATAAACTGCCCTTTCCCCTAGTTAGCCAAAAAGGAAATGCGTTTTCTTCTCTCGGCTGATGGCTGCACACTATCGTCATCTTACAGGGCCCATGCTAGAATGTCTATAAGTCTCACGTTAGACAATTCTAGAACAAAATCTTTAAGGACTGAAACCTGGAGTTACACCAGTCTGTGGGTTTCTGTGACACTGTATTACCAAGAGCTTGTTCGGGTATATTTGTTTTTCTTTCATGAGCAGGAAAGGGGAGTAGAAAGGGGAATGGAAGAAACAGCTTCCTAACTTCCGGTCGGACGCAGCCTCGGGCGGCCGCGCTTGCTTCTGGCAGAACAACCCACAGAATGTAAATGGGAATCTTCCACGGAGGAGCCCCTGGCTGCACCGGATATTAGACACCAGGCGCTAAAGCCAGAGAGCCTGTGGGACCCTGTTCTGTCACTCAAATGCACTCTTCTGCATAACTCAAAGTTTGTGGATGATCTCCAAACAGAAGGGGCAGGGTATGGGGATCCAAGCCAAGAAGCAAGGCTCAAATAGCGAGAAACAGCAGGTTTTTTTTCCCTCACTAATGCATTTGAGTAGCAAAAGGAATAGTAGTAAGTCAGTCACTCAGACAGGTCAGAGAACACAGCCGTAGGCTCGCTAGGCTTGTGGAGTTGTTCTTTGAGTGGCCCCGGGGAATCCAGTCCTACCTCACATGACTATCACGGCAGGGCCGCATTCAAACAGTCAGGGACACTAACATGGTGAGACCATTAGAATCTGCGGGCTCTGGGGCTGGGGGGTAGCCCCGTTGGTGAGTGCTCGCCATGCAAAGATCAAACCCTGAGTTTGGATCGGTGGTGGCACATACCTGTGACCCCAGCGCTAGGGAGTCAGAGACAAAATATCCCTGAGACTTGCTGGCTAGCCAGTCTAACCGAATTGGGGAGCCTCAGGTTCTGTGAGAAGCCCTCTCTCAGAAAGCAAGATGGAGGGACTACATTCAGAGAAATGGCTCAGTGGTGAAAAGCACTTACTGCGCTTGCAGAGGACCAAGGTCTGGTTCCCAGGACCCACTTGATGGCTTACAACCATCTTTAACTCCAGTTTCAGAGGAACCAACCCCCTCTGCAGGCACCAAGCATATGTATGGTGTACTTGCATACTTACAAGCAAAACACTCGTCCACACAGAATACAAATAAATAAATCTTTTAAAAATAGTAATAATGTGGACAGCGATTGAGAAAGACTCTGGCATCCCCCACGCATGCGCACACATGCATGTACACACCCCTCCAAAACAGAGATAACAGGTGAGACTCCTCCTAGGTGGGGTACGAAGGTGAGGCAATCCAGGAAGGCAGGAAGAAAGGCTTCCCCAAGCCTTGGTTCAGATCTGGCCTCAGATGGTAAGGGCTCTGTATCTGGGTTAGAATCACAGGCCCATCATTAATAACAATGTAACACTGAGCACATGTCTTCCTTAAAGAAACAAAATGTGACAAATTGCAATACTGATCTCCTTGGCATGTTGTGGGGACTCCACGGGACAAAGGCACGGGCTGAGCACGCACTGGAATAGGAACTATGTTGGTAAACTCTCATGTGCTGCTGGAACTCATTCAGAGCAAACCCTGAGAATAAGAGGTGGCCTCAGATCCAGCAATACCACTCTTGGAAATATACCCAAAAAGAAGCCCCACCATGCCACAGGGGCACATGTTCCACTATGTTCATAGCAGCCTTGTTTGTGATAGCCAGAAGCTGGAAACACAGATGTCTCATGACAGAAGCATGAATACAAAAAATGTGGTACATTTACACAATGGGATAATAACTCAACTAGAAAATATCCTGAGTGAGGTAACTCAGACCCAAAAGGACAGGCATGGTGTGTACCCAATATACAGTCCACAGAACTCAAAAGGTCAAAAAGCTGAAGGTCCCAAGTGAGGATGTCTCAGTCTCATTTGGGAGGGAGAAGAAAGCAATCACAAGTGGGAAGGGAGGGAGGAAGGGAGGGAGGGAGGGAGGGAGAGAGGGAGGGAGGGAGAGGGGAAGTGGATGGGAGGAGGAGGAGTGTGGAGGGGGAGAGGGAGAGGGGAAGCTGATCTGGTATTGGGTGAGGGAAAAGGACTGAAGACCTGAGGGCCAGCAGAAAGAATGGAAACAGGCAGGAGGTTCAGGGGACCATCCAGAATGCACCAGAGACCTGGGAGGTGAGAGACTCTCAGGACTCAAAGGGAAGAGCTTCAGATGAAATGCCGGACTGTAGGGAGAGGGAACTTATAGAGTCCACCTCCAGCAGGAAGACAGTGAGGTAGGGGGTTGCCATCCCACAGTCACACCTCTGACCCATAATTGTTTCTATCTGAAAGAACTGCAAGAATGGAAATGGAGAGGAGCCTGAGGAAAAGAATGTCCAGTGATAGACCCAAAGTGGGATCCATCCCAAGGGGAGGCCCCAAGATCTGGCACTATTACTGAGGCTATGGAGCGCTCATAAAAAGGGACCTAGCATGACTGCCCTCCGAAAGACCCAACAAGCAGCTGAAAGAGTCAGATGCAGATATTTGCACCCGAAGAATGGACAGAAGCTGCTGTGACCCCTTTGGTTGAATTAGGGAAAAGCTGGAAGAAGCTGAGGAGGAGGGTGACCCTGTAGGAGGACCAGCAGTCTCAATTAACCTGAACCCCCCCAGATCTTTCAGACACTGGACCACCAACCAGGCAGCATACACCAGCTGATATGAGGCCCCCAACATATATACAGCAGAGGACTGCTGGGTCTGGGTTCAGTCAGAGAAGATGAACCTAACACCCAAGAGACTTGGGGGGGGGGTGGCCACAGGGAGTTTAGAGGTCTGGTTGGGTGGGGGGGTGGAGACATCTTTGTGGAGACAGGGGGCGTGAGGAGGAGGTATGGGATATGGAGCAGTCGGAGGGTGGAGGGGGGGTGGGAATAAAATCTGAAGTGTAAAAAAAATAAATAGATAAATAAATAAATAAATAAGGGTTGGGTGGGGGTGGGGACATCTTTGTGGAGACGGGGGGGGGGTGAGGAGGAGGTATGGGATGTGGAGCATCAGAGGGTGAAGGGGGGTGGGAATAAAATCTGAAGTGTAAATAAATAAATAAATAAATAAATAAATGAGGTGTCCTCATATTCTTAGGCTTGATCATGTCTGTCCCAGAGTCCTCTGAGAGTCCATGTTCTGGGTCCGTGACAAAGAGAACTGCTAAGGCTGTCACAGCAACAAGTCCTGAGAACACCCAGACAGGAAACCATGCCCATCTGAAGTTACTCTGGTTTGCCTTGTAGAATCAATACACCTCACAGATTTCGTTCTCTAACCTGAACACTCACAAATGGCAATCAGCTCACTTAGTACAGGCTCAGTCACAGACAGGACAAGCTGGAGAAAGGAGCCGAGAGGGATGCTGGGGCTCACAGAGCTGGACTTGATGCACTAGGCCTAGGCCATTCGTGTGTGTCCCACTTACTCAAGCCTCCTACCCACCCACCCTACCCCCACCCCCAGTCCCGGAAGAAGCAGGCACAGCCACACCCGACCTCTTCACTAGAGTCCTGGAAGTGTGAGGCCCTTGTTCTCAGATGTCCCCTCTGCCAGCCTCCCAGGACTTGGCTCTTCTCCAGAACCGTGACATCTCCCCCCACAGGGGAGACTGTTCCCATTACACTGAAAAGAAGAGCTTACGTATTTTCAAGTTAGTTCTCATTGTCACTAGATGCCTCTTTAGTTGTGATGATGCCGTCTTATTGATATGTTATACTTCGTATAACCACTCACTTACTGTGGGGTATTTGGACAATTTCTAGTTTTCAACATTTTACATAGAACAAGCAAGAATATCGCTGTATGGATGGCTTTACCTCCTAGTCACGAAAGCAACTTTATTGAGACAAATAGGATAATTTACCCATTAAGAATGTATAAATAGACAACAGTTTTGAAGGTGTTTTGAAGTTTGGACTAAATGTTAGAGCATCTTCTGAAATGTAAATATCATACGTGTTAGACGTCACGTCATGTTCCCCATCCCTTCCACTGGGCCTCAGTTGGTCTCTACTTTATCTTCAGGCTCTGTAGATTCCCTTATCAAAATGGAATCACACACTGCTCCAAAAGACCACTCCCATCATCTTTCGTGACTGGCTTCTTTTACTTAACACAACAGCGTCTTCAAGGCTCCTCTCTGCCATCCCTTATTTTAATTTAGCCTTTTACGATTTTATAACGCTGAATAGGATTCAGTTGCATGGGTATTCTGTTTCGTTTTCATCTTGGGGGTATTTCCATGTCGGAATAATGAATACTATGACTGTGAGCGTTCACGCGCATGTTAAGTGTAATGTGTTTATGTTTCTAATGGGCCCCGTGTGGTTTTACCATTAATCCAGCACTGCCTCCTGTGGTCTAATTCTTGCTCAGACTATGTTGAGCTCATTACCTCGACACCCTAACTACTTTGGGGTTCCTTCTCAAGTGTACACTGAACATCTCACCACCTTCCCTAGTTCAGAAACTCATGAGTCATCCAGTCATCCATGCCACTTCTCAGTGCCCTTCCCTAGCCATAGTCGGTCCAGTCACCACTTAAACAGGAATATCCCCCTCCCCCCAGAAGGCACTGCTGATGGCCAAGAACCAATCCTTTACACAAGGACACTGTTCTGTTTATACATGGGAGGTTATGAGCTTAGCATCTATTTGTTCACCATTTTATCTCAAGTGCTGAGCACAGTGCCCCGATTATAGCAAGGCTTGCAAGCCACTTAAGACTGGATGATTGGCTACATATAAGGTCTCCATTGTAATGCCTCCCAGCCCCAAGTTCAGAAGGATTGTGATATACATTTTTTTTTGTGCTGCTTTTCTTTTTTACTATTTTTTTTTTAAAGTTTGGGCATGGTTTACACACATCATAATTCATCCCTTTTGGTCCACAGTACTGTGAATTTGTCATGTGAATATATCCACATGATCATCACCAGAGTTAAAATACAGAATAGCTCATCACCCCTGACCTTCCCTTTTCCTCTTTGTAGGCAGCTTGAGCTGAGGTCTTCTGACGCTATCAGTGGAGTCGTGAAGCGTGTGGCCTTCTGATTTAGTCCTTTCTCCCTCAATGAAATCCAGGCTATTGCAGTAGTTCGTTCCTTCTAACTGCTGAGCAATATTCCACGATCCAAGTGCACAGAGTGAGGGACCTAGGAGCTCTCAGTCACAAACGAGAAGGTCTTCATCAAACCTACCTACCGCTCCTTTCAAGGCTCAGGATGCATACGGAAGAGGAGGTAAACGCAATTGTAAAAGCCAGGGAGGGTGGAGGATACCAAGGAACCGGCGTCTTCCGGACAAACAGGACTGAAACATGAATGAACCCAAAGAGACTATGGCAGCATTCACAAAACCTGCACAAGTTTGAGCCAGATGTTGCCACAGTATTGAGAGGAGAACTTGGGATTCCCACCTCTCACTGAGAAGTTATTTGTAACTAACACCCACCAGCAAATGAAAAATCCATTTTTCTCCAATGGAGTGTCACTGGGTATATTGTCTTAGTTAGGTTTTTTTTATTGCTGTGAAGAGACACTATGACTACAGTAACTCTTATAAAGGAAAACATTCCATTGGGGCTGGCTTACAGTTGAGACGTTTAGTCCCTTATTATCATGGCAGGAAACACAGCATGTGCAGGCAGACACGGTGCTGGAGAGGCAACTGGGTTCTACATCTAGATCTGCAGGCAGCAGGAAGATAATACAGTGAGCCACTAGGCCTAGTTTGAGCTTCTGAAACCTCAAAGCCCAACCCCAGGACACACTTCCTTCTACAAGGCCACACCCACTTCAGCAAGGCCACACCTCCTAATACTGCCATTCCCTATGGGCCTAGTGGGGGCATTTTCATTCAAACCATCACATACATCAACTATACTTCAGAGCAGGCCCCATGCCCAGGAATAGCTGGCCACAACAAAATGATCTTCACATAGTTTTCTGTGGACTGTTTGTTTTGATTTGTTTCATTTGGGCATATTTTTGTCTAACGGGTTGTTGGTTTGGTTTTTTGTTTGATTTGATTTGACTTGTTTTCCAGAGGTGGTGTTTTTTGAGAAAGAGAGAGAGACCATAAAGTTGGGAAAGGTAGGGATGGGAGGAGGATATGGGAGGAGTTTGGGGAGGGGAAAACATAATCAAAATATATTGTATACATTTTTCAAAATAGGAAAAAGAAAGAAAATCTCATTGTATTGCTGAACCATAGTGGTTTATTCATTTCCCAGTTGAAGAATATTTGGGATATTTCTGGTTTTGTGATTAAACATAACATAAAGGTTTTGGGTGAAATACTGGGCTGTATGATAAAGGATGCTTCGCTTCATAAGAAGCAAATGCTCTTCCATAGTGGCGGCACCACTTTGCACTCTCGCTGGCCAGGGTGTGTTCCAGCTGCTCTGCCCCTGTTTACTGAGGGCTCCTATTCTTCAAAACGCTGGGCATCCTATCTTAGATACCAGATGCTAAAGTGATTGATCCCTGAACTTAGAAACTTTAGGGATGAACATCAAGGTGGCTTATCTCATGGAGAATTTAATTAGCACAAGTGGAAAGAAGCATTTTAGTTATTCAAATATCACTAAATGTGCAAGGTAGCTCATCTCATTTCCTAGACCTTTGAGTGCCTCCCACTGGCCCAGCCCCAGGAGGCCCCAGGAAGCTGGAGACCATGTCTTTTCATCACAGAAGTGAGTAGACTTCCATATATTCCAGAAAGTACGAATGCAGAGTTGTGTGGCTAACTAAAGTGCTTTCAAGATACGCTTTTAAAACCTTGGTACTGAAGGCAGAAAGAGAGAAGCAATAGAGAAATAACCCATGAATCCTGAGAGTGGAAGGGCCCCCGTGCAGGGCCAGAGTGGGGCTCTGTGTCCACAGAGTCGGGGGCTGATTCCCTCCGTTTTTACTTTTCTCCCTAAGGTGAGTTTTGTGCCCCATCCTTGCATGTGCCATCTGGAGAAGAGCGAAGGAGGCTGTGGCGAAGCTGCCCCATCTACCACCCTGCCTGGCAGCTACACCACAGTGAGTTCAACCCAGGACTCCAGAACCACCCGCAAAACCAGAGAGCCATCTCCAGGGGATCGACAGAGAGAATTTTCTAAGCCCAGTAGAGGACTGCAGCCCAGACTTTCTCAAGCTCCACCTCAGCGATGAGTTAGACATTGTTTCACCGGTCAGCATGTGATGTTTGCCTCTTAAGACAGTAGTAGCAATGAGCCATAAAGTATGCACCTAGAAGAGCAAACACGCATTCCCCCACAGTTCTAGAGAACAGCAGTACACATCGACTGGGCAGCGCAAGTGTTACAGCTCTGTGGAGAAAGGTATCCTGCAGTCGGGAGCCAGGACCACAAAGTCACATGGCACAACAAACCTCAAACAGGAGATTTAGGAAGGAGGAGAGTAGCTGAGAAGCAGGGAGAAGGGCTTTATAGAGAATTTCAGGTCGGGGTGGGGCTTTCCAGCTCTGGCTACATGCATTTCAGAGGTTTAGTCCATTATCATCAAGAGAGGGAGCATGGTGGCATGCAGGCAGATGCAGATAGAGTGTGGGAGGAGTGGCTGAGAGTTACTCATCTGGATCTGAAGTCAGCAGGAAGAGAGAGCCACTAGGCCCGACTTGGGGTCTTGAAAGCTCATTAACACACTTCCTCCAACAAGGCCACACCTACTGCAACAAGGCCACACCCACTCCAACAAGGCCACACCTACTCCAACAAGGCCACACCTACTCCAACAAGGCCACACCTATTCCAGCAAGGCCACACCTACTGCAACAAGGCCACACCTACTCCAACAAGGCCACACCTACTCCAGCAAGGCCACACCTACTNCAACAAGGCCACACCCACTCCAACAAGGCCACACCTACTCCAACAAGGCCACACCTCCTAATCCTTTCAAATAGTGGCACTCCTTGTTAACCAATCATTCCTAGATGAGAGTCCATGGGGCTGTTCCTATTCAACCTATCACAGGATGTTGTTTTAGTATGCTTCCTATCAATGTGATGCAGTTCAGGGAGGAAGGGGTTTCAGATGATTTCCATTTCTCTGTCACAGTCAGTCATTGAGGGAATTCAGGGCAGGAACTCAGACAGGAACTTAGAGGCTGAAACTGGATCTTAGCTCATGGAGGAACACTGCTTATTTATTGGCTTTCTCCAAAGGCCTGCTCAGCATGCTTGCTTCTATAGCCTGGACCCATTGGCTAAGGTATGGCACCACCCACAGGGGCCCTTCTCTATCAACTAGCAATCAGGAAAATGTCCTACTGATGGGCTCACAGGCCATTCTGAGGGAGCTGATTCTTCAGTTGAAATTCCCCATTCCCAGGTGAGTCAAGTTGACAACTGAAGCCAACTGTACCAGGCAGCATACAGGGGGAGCCATGTAATTAAAATACAACTAGTAAGTGTCAGCAGGCTTGTCACCAGACTTGGGGTCACAGTCTAAGAAGCCAGGACTGGCTACTATCTTCAGTCAGTCAGTCAGAACAGAAAACAGTAAAGTCCAGGCAAAGGAGATTTGTTCAATGTAGACACACTGAAAGAAGGACAATTATTCAGTGCCCTCTTCCATCTTCTGGGTTCTGAAGTAAGAGTCACACAGAGGGCTGTGGATATGCCCAAGCAGTCCAGGCCAAGGTGTGGCCCTGCCCACGACTGGCCCATGATTGTCTGGGCTCTAGTCTCTCCCCCAAGTTCTCAACATCGTGTGCAATCTCCTTCTGGAAGGCAAGTGTTCCGTGTTGTCCCCTGTCCCACCCCACCCCAGCAGGCACACACCAGCTTCAGCCTGTTCTTTCTTCTAGCGTGGGATTCCTGGGAGAAGTTTCAGTGTTTTGGGGTGCAATGTTTCAATAGTCTGGTCCTCAGACTGGGAGGACACTCGTGCCTCTTTAGAACACTTTCATCAGGCCAGTTACGGTTTTAGGTTTTATCAGTGCACACCTCATGGAAAGAATATATATATAAAATATGGTATATGGGTTCTTTGTCTGCATGTATATCTGCACACCAGAAGGCAGCATCAGACAGTTGTGAGCTGCCATGTAGGTGCTGGGAATTGAACTCGGGACCTTCAGAAGAACAGTGAATGTTTTTAACCTCTGAGTCACCTCTCCAGTCCCTAAGATAACAATGTTTAAATTTTAATTAATTACTTATTTTGCTATTCCTGGGAATTGAACCTAGAACCTCATGCATGCTGGTCAAACAAACACTCTACCCTTAAGCTACATTATCCCTCTGCTCATTTGTTATGTTTACACTGGAGGCATTGGCTGAATCTGGCTATCTAACGTAACGCTTCTGACTCTTCCTTTAGAAGTGTATGTTTCAGGACAAAACAGGAACCAAAGAAGCTGTATTTTCTGTGCCAGCGTCGGCTCACTGTAGAACAAAATGTTATTTATGGCCAGGATCCCCCTTGCCAGTCTTTGAGAGTACTTTCCTTCTGTCCTTTAGAAACCATATGCTTAATCCTGTGGCAGTCCCAGAGAGCTGGGGAGGCCTCAAGCTGGCACGTTCCACGCCTTCAATCCCAGCATGCAGGAAGCAGAGACAGGCAAATCTCTGAGTTCAAGGCCAGCCTTGACTACACAGCAAGTTCCAGACCAACCATGGTTACACAGTAAGACACAATGAAACAAAACAAAACAAAACAAAACAAGCAAGCAAGCAAACAAACAAACAAGCTATCTAGACTTTGGGGCTAGAATCCCACTGCCAAGCCTAACTGGAATATAATCCACATAGAGGATCCAGTTTAGCAGCCGGGGCTCTGTAGACCCCCTTACCCCAACCACAAATTTCACCTGCTGATGTCAGAAAATCTCACACCACAAGATTCAGTATCCTCCGTCCCCTGAGTTGGGGTCTCAGCAGGTCTGGGTGGGTCTGGAAGCTTCTGGAAGGCTCCATGCTGCCACCAGATCCCATGGAAATGTTATGGGAGGGACCATCCTACACCCTGCTGGGCCCACGCAGAACCAGCTCCTATTTTGGAGGGGAGAGATTCCCAAGCCAGATTTTCTTTTTATTGATGGGAAGAGCTGAGTTAAGAAAATGTGGGGGCCAGTATGCAGCAGCAGGGGACAGCACAAATAAATACAGAAAGCCCTCTCCAGGGCCTGCTATTGTGTTCTGAACAATGGCAGACTCTGGAGAGCATATTTACCCAGTCGAGAGTGGAAAGGAAAAGATGTGATCACAGGACTCCTTCTTTGTGTCTCTTACTAGCTCTGCTGCACCCCAAGTTCTGTAGCCCAAGAGGGGCAGCTCCTCAGAGTCTGGGCAAGATGGGAAGAGAAGGAACTAGGTGTGGTTCTCAACTTGGGGCTCTGAAGTTCTTGTCACTGCTCAACCACACTGGGCTTTCCCAAAAGTTGCCAGCCTGAGAGTCCCCACCCTTCCTTGTTGCTTCCTAACCTACAATGGACCATATCCAGCAGAGCAGGGCTGGTAGCCACACCCAGACAAGGCTGTCTGGCCCGGGGAGGGGTGAGGGGTGGGAAGCCCTGTCCTGCAATGGGCAGGAGGGGCAGAGCAGGGTGGTAGCGTTTTGTTTTGTTTTTTTAGACTGTTGGAGACTTTCATACATGCATATAATGTGTTTTGATCAAATCTACTGAGCTCCTGTCTACTTGGATTCCTCCCCTACCTCCTCAGCACTTTCCTCTCCCAACTTCTTGTGCTGTGTTCTCTTTTCTCTTGAACCCAGCGAGGTCGCTTACATGTTGTCTGTATGTGCACAGGTTTAAGACCATCTACCGGAGCCTCTTAGGACTCACAACTGCCAATAGCTCCTCAAATGGGGTTGGGCTTAGCAAGCTCCTCCCTGGCTTTTAGCCGGCTTGAGGTTGGTAGGTCTTATGAGTGTAGACCTAGCTGACACATGCAAGAGAGTTGTCAGGTCTGGCAGCTTTCTTGAGCTGAGGAAATCTCCAAACATTGGCTTTTCAGCCTTGAGCTGCTTAGAGGGGAACCACTCAGTTGTTAAGATCTTTCAGAAATCACCATCATCTCCCACGGTGGCGTTGGCATCTGTGGAGTGGGAAGCACTTCTGGGTGCCTCCCGTCTGCACAGCGCTGCCTGGCAGGTCATCCTGGGGAGAGCTGCACAGAGGCAGAGCTTCAGACTAGAGAGGTTGGCCTTCAAGCCTAGGTCCCCACGCCAACCACCAAGTGATACTGAATACAACAATCTTTCTGGGTTCTGTTTCCTTTTCTAAAAGAGAAATAGTGTAAAGGTCAAACTAAGAGATAGACTATGCTCAGCTCAGGGCTGGGCGGGTCTCCATCTTTACTACATGTCAGTCTGTCTGCTAGCAAACAATGTCTGATGTCTCATTTTGTACCAGGCTGGGTCTTGTCCTACTTTGAAGCAGGTATTAATAATAATAATTAATTTTTTATAGAAATGGAAATTGAGGCTTAGTGAAGTTAAGCAAATCTTCATTAGCTGTGCAGCCAATAACTGGTGGGGCCAGAACTCAAACCCAGGCTGTCAGACTCTGCACTCAGCTCTGAGACGCTTTTTCTGTTCTTGTGACTCTTAATCACCACTCCTACACTACTGGGGAATGAGGCCCGCTGTTCTGGAAGTGCTTTAATAATTGGATCTTCGTCTATACATGAGAAAGAGGGAAAATCTCACAACAGATCATCTAGAAAAGGACTAGACCTGACCCGTGTACACAGGATGATCCTCCGAACCACTGTCAACACTGTTAGTTCATCCAGACCTGCTCACAATAGATCATCACAGCTGAGCACACAGTTTGTTGATATTTCCTCGTAGGAGGGGCAGGAAGGCATTGAGCTGCATTGGGACCCTCCTCCATGTATCCAGCCACTCCTACCAACCGTGTACACTTCTGCTCTAATTGCAGTAAGTCTGAGGGAGGGACTGGAGCATATGGATGAGAAGGACTGGGGAGGGTGATCCATCCCTGTGGCCATGGAGGAATCAGTTCATGCCATGAGCAGACCTTCCTCATGTGTGACCCTCCCCATAAGCCACCCATTTCTCTAGGAGCCCAATAAATTCATTGGTTTCTCAGTGTGAACTGGGTGGACTCACACCAGGGCGTCACTGGAAGAGTAGGACGGCAGAGTAGGCTTTATTCACATCTCCCCTGGGAAAAGATTTTAGCAACGTCCACAACCAGCCATGCCCACCGCACTCTCGCAGGCCCACCAGAGACACTTGTCGTTTAGTCTCTTCACGTGCAGTTCTCGTGAGCCTGTTGACTCATGGTTTGCCACCTTCACCATCCCTTCACAGAGCTCACTTTAAACTCCTGGGAAGCCAATGCGACCCAGAGAGCTTATGGCTCTCTCAATTCTACATGGCTAACCACTCTTTGTAAATGTCACTGGCGTTTCCTGAGCAGTCAGTGTGCTAGGCGCTGTACTATGTGCTTGGCATGTTATCATAACCTACCTGGATAGGATTCTCATGACTTTGTCCATTCTGCGGATGAGCAAATCAGGTTGGCTGGTATGTGAGTTCTGGTCACCTGAAGCTCGACTGCCTAACATTCAGCAGAGAGCTCACTAGATTTCAACCACAGAGCAGAAGCACACTGAGCTAATGAGACAACCATTCTTAGCACTGAACACGAGGATTGATCATCGGTGTGCCCAGAACTACCAGAGTAAGGTAAGCTGGCCATAAAGACAGGCTCATGCCAAGGACGTAAACAAGCGTGGCCTCGTCTTTCATTAAGGTGGGCGGAGCCTATAGGAAATTTGCACAGGTAACTCAGAATGGATGGGAGCTGACTTTGCAGAGTTGACTGTGGCCACAGCCTTCATTTCTTGGTGGCAGACTCTCTCCTAAGAATTGAACACTGGGAGAAAACATGGTGTAACTGGAGAAGAGGGTAGTGGTCAAAGCATGGTGTGAAGGGAGAGGGAAGTTGCCCTTGCCTGGCCACTGCCTTCTATGCATCCTTTTCTGTGTGGTGAACTCAAGGAAGGAGTCAGCTTCAACTTAAAGGTGGCCCCCAGAGACAACTGCCACAAGGAGGTCATGACAAGGACCACAGATGACCCCTGGTGGCGAAGCTAGGGACAGACACAGGAGCTGGTGGAAGCAGAGCTTGGTGGCAGACTGGAGGCTGGGCCTCCTCACACATTCTCAGAAAGTCTTACCCTCAAACCCAAAAGATGGGACTGTCGTTGCTGTGCCACAAACAGAATTCAGCTTCAGTTCTAGCTGTAGTGTAAGAGGGCTACTAGACATTTTTTGTAGGGGGGTGGGTCTTGAACCCAGGGCTTTTCAAATGCACACTGCCACTGAGTATTCTTAGTTGATAATATATCACCCGTCAAGTTGGTCCTAATGGCTTGAATTGCTGGATAAATGACTGGGAAATGTGTTACTTAATACATGTCCTGGCACTGATGAATACAATGGAAAAATACCAGGTGGGATGCACAAATGGCTCAGTGGGTAAGAGCGTGTACTGCTTTTGCAGTTCCTAGAACCCCCTTCAGGCAGCTTACAATGGCCTGGAACTCTCAATCCCGGGGAATCTAACATGGAGTACAACACAACAGGTTTGCGCATGTGCACAATATACAATTTAAATAAGGTATTTAAGAAAACAATCTGCTGCATCTCCAGTTTCACTCTTTGTTCTGATTCCTGGAAGTTTGGCTCATACTTTTAAAAATAGGGTGAAACTTCAAAAAGGCCAAGAGAGCAAGAAACAAATCAGTGCTGGTGTGCTTGGGGCGGAAGCATGTAGCTTTATTTATGGAGTTGAGTACAGGGTGGAGAGTGGAGAGGGCTGCCTGCAACAGAGGCAGCTGGGAATGTGCAGCTCAGAGGCCATGGTGCCTACAGGCTGAGCCCTCCTCTGCACCCCAACACCAGGTGCTCAGCACTGACACACCAACTCATTTCCACAGGGAACATGACACAGCTTCTCAAAAGACTTTTGGACATTTGCTTTCGTATAGCCACAAGGGGAGGGAACCAAGGAGAATGGGCAGTCTTTCATCAGGGACAGAAATCCCGTTAACCATTCTTGAAGGAAATTCGATGTAGGGTCTTTGGCATCTCATGGAAAGCTCCCACATTCACCACCAGACATATTTGTATAGAGAACCCCCTCCCACCATCAATCCCATGAACAACTGTCTCCTTCCTCTTCCATAAGGTAAAATGCTTGTGGGTATGGTCATAACCTTTTTGAACGTGGTATTTTTTTTTTTAAAGATTCATTCATTCATTATATGTAAGTACACTGTAGCTGTCTTCAGACACTCCAGAAGAGGGCATCAGATTTCGTTACGGATGGTTGTGAGCCACCATATGGTTGACTGGGATTTGAACTCAGGACCTTTGGAAGAGCAGTCGATGCTCTTAACCACTGAGCCATCTCGCCAGCCCCTGAACGTGGTATCTTAAGGCTCATTTCTTTCCATCTTTCACCCTGGGAAGTGATTCAAAGGACTGTCACTCTTGGGAGAGACTCAGAAAAGAATTTTATTTAGTGATAACTGCCATTCGATTACATTAAGCTCCTGGGAGAACAAGTGGACTCTGGTGAACTTCACTGTGCACACATTGTCCGCTTAGAAAGCTTCCATCCAAAACAGCCGCTTGTCCCCTTCTTTGTGAATTTGCTTCAACATTAAACACTCACGAGTGAGGGCCACCCACCGTCCATCGTCACTGTCTCCCTCTGCTCATGGGTAGAAAATGCAAACAGTAATCCAGACGCCGAAGGCTTGCTTGTTTTCCTGTTCCAGTGGACATGGGTGCTCCTTCCCTGTCCATTGCCACCGGAAGAGACATCACTGCAAATCTGAAGCCCTGACCATCTATTTCTGCATAGAAAGTTCTTCAGAGTGGGGGGGGGGGCACAAAACAGTGAACTTCAAGCATACAAAGCCCTGGTTTGTCTAACAAAGGGGAAATAAATGCAACTTATAACAGAGGCGGGCACAGAAAGTACAGATTGAAGAGTTACTAGAAATCTCTCTAGAACCAGAGTTTATGAAGAGCATGGAGCCACTCCTGCTCCCGTGACATGCCCTGGACCGCCACTCCAAGTTTGTTTGAGATTTTTTTTTTTTTCTCTTTTAACAAAGACTCAAAGGAATTTAATTTGAATTCTTTTAAACTTGAAAAAGCAGATATATCTGACAGCATCATCGGTGAAGCAATCTTTAAAAAAAAAAAAAGACGTTTGCTTCAAAGTAGTCTGTTTCAGAAATGTCTCCAGCTGAACCTCTCCACACTGGAGGTGACTGACAGTGGACAGAGACTGAAATGAGGTGAGGCTGTGTCTCAGGAGAGAAGAGGAGAGGAGGCTTGGGCTGGAGGCAACAGAATCAGGACTTGGAGAGAACAGAGAACAGGACAGATAGAAAACTATCCCTCCCCCCACCCCTTTATTTTGCACCTTATTACCCATTAACTCCAGTTTTTCTCTTTGAGGTTTAGAGAACAGGCAGTTCGTATTTAGTTGTTGAAGGAGTCATAGTAAAAATATTTCATAACAAACTCTACACTGGTATGAAAATGCAGAGCTAGCTGTTTTCAAAGGCTTTTCATATCTGTAATAGGTTGCACAGGAAGACGATGTGAGAGCCTGGACTCTCTTGAAGAAGTTTTGAAGAAAACAGAGACTCCCAGGTGGCCACAGAAGGCTCTTTTAGGCCATGCAATCTGTATCAAGTCGCAAGGTCAAATGCTAGAAAATATAGCCCTTAATATACGCACCAAGTCCGCCCTGCATAGGATCCTCCCAAGTGAATGAGCGCTTTAATTTTTTTTAGCAATTGGAATTTTCCTGTGTCCAGCAGGGTGGAGAACACCACTCTCCCATGCTGTGGTCAATCATGTGGAGCCTTTAATGTCATGGACATTGTGTCTGACAGTTAGGACCAGACCATCTTCAACCCATCCTGGCTGGAACCTTCTGCTAAGGAATGGAGTGATATCTCTGACTCAACACTTTCCAGGTCTCCTTCCCCACAGCAGCAGGATTCTTACTGGTCTTGTCTAGTGATACATTTTTTTGCTTGATACAATTTAAACGGACTACTATGCTGATACAGAATGCATTTTTTTTCCAGTTTAGATGGAGAACTGAGTTCAAATAGTCAAGGAGGCAGGGTTTTGTTATTGCAAGAATTTAAAAGTTCATTCTTCAATTATTATAATCCTAGGCAGGTCCTTTAACTAACAGCTCTCTGTAACTTAAAGAGGAAGACTGTCTACCCCCTCCTCCCCTGCAGCTGAACTTTCCTATGTCAGAATAAAGCCACCAAAACTTTATGGAGAGCAGGTGCGGCGCCTTAGCAACCACCCGTTTCCTGAATACTTCAGTTTTTCTAACCTGCATCATTGTGAGAAATAGCATTAACCAGTAAAAAGCATGGAGGGTCACGTTATCTCCACACTGGATAAATAAAGTCTCCCACCAGGTCACATGTCTGCTGGCTGTGAACACTGAATGCAACATATTCCCCATCCTGTATGCTGCCAGGGTAACGTGAGGACCAAGTGATACAGGCCTGGTACTGAGGCAGCCAGTGATGTGCAGGGAAGCTAGAACAAAACAATGAGAACATGGGAAGAAGCCGGAGAGATGCAGGGAACCCATTTTTGCAATCTGTTTCCCCAAGAGGCATGGGACCCATATACCTAGGCCAGCAGTCCAGCCCTCTTGCTGAGTGTACTAACAGATACACTTGTGAGACTAGTTCTCATACTTGGCTCTCTTACAGAAATGTAGCAGGATAACCTGAAGAATTGTGTCACAAGCCATAGGCTCCCATCATGGGCTGGGAATCTGTGTTGCTCTGTATTACTGCAGGTGTGGCAGACGGCTCGTCGCTTTAATCCTTCAGAAGGAATTTCTGCGTTTTGTGCCGAGTGGTCATTGTGGGTGAATCCAAGTGCTATGACACTTGGAGCTCAGATCCCCACAGCAGGAGAATCAGTGTGATCTAGCTTCTTTCCTGTGGCTCTGGGGACCCTACCCCAACTCACACCAGTCCTTATGATGTGGCCTTATTTACACATTTTAGGGAAAGAATTGCATTCTGATTCACACTGAGAGTCACAGAGTATGCAAGGGCTCTGGTGAGACATTCTGAGCCCTAAACTAGCCTGGCCTTCCTTCCAGTTCTCAGTTTGAGTCCAGCATGAGTCTCTACAGCTCAAAGAACAGGCTGGTCTCGAAGCACGCTCCCTGGACCTCACTCTCCATCTCTGGGTCACATGCTCTTGTGCAAATGACCTTCAAAGCCATAGCACAGCATAGTCAACACTCAAGCAGAGATTACAAAGCACATATAGACTCACAGATCTGCTCTGGGTAAGTTACACACAGATGTGAACACACGTGTGCTTGTCAATCAGGCCGATCGAAAGCAGTCTACTTCAGAAAAACACGTCTTCCCTTAGTCTCTACTCTTAGTCAAAACCAGCACGGGCTTGACCTGACTCATCAGATGCCAGACAGATAGACAGACAGACAGATAGACAGACAGACAGACAGACAGACA